>NW_025146993.1:0-1318 GCF_004010195.1 Chiloscyllium plagiosum | reverse complement strand
CTGTACCAGTCATGTTTAATTTCCATGTGAGCTACTGTCCCAGACATGTATAATCTCTATATGAGCTCCTGTTCCAGTCATGTTTAATCTCCATGTGAGCTCCTGTCCCGGTCATGTTTAATCTCCATGTGAGCTCCTGTACCAGTCATGTTTAATCTCCATGTAAGCTCCTGTCCCTGTCATGTTTAAACTCCATGTGAGCTCCTGTACCAGTCATGTTTAATCTCCATGTTGTGCTCCTGTCCCAGTCATGTTTAATCTCCATGTGAGCTCCTGGACCAGTCATGTTTAATCTCCATGTGAGCTCCTACCACAGACATGTTTAATCTACACGTGATGTCCTACCCCAGTCAATTTTAATCTCCACGTGAGCTCCTGTCCCAGTCATGTTTAATCTCCATGTGAGCTCCTGTGCCAGTCATGTTTAATCTCCTTGAGAGCACCTGTCCCAGTCCTGTTTAATCTCCATGTGAGCTCCTGTTCCAGTCATATTTAATCTCCATGTGAGCTCCTGTCCCGGTCATGTTTAATCTCCATGTGAGCTCCTGTCCCTGTCATTTTTTATCTCCATGTGAGCTCCTGTCCCATTCATGTTTAATCTCTATGTGAGCTCCTGTACCAGTCATGTTTAATTTCCATGTGAGCTCCTGTACCAGACATGTATAATCTCTATATGAGCTCCTGCCACAGTCATGTTTAATCTCCATGTGAGCTCCTGTCCCTGTCATGTTTAAACTCCATGTGAGCTCCTGTCCCAGTCATGTTTAATCTCCATGTGAGCTCCTACACAGTCATGTTTAATCTCCATGTTGTGCTCCTGTCCCAGTCTTGTTTAATCTCCATGTGAGCTCCTGTACCAGTCATGTTTAATCTCCATGTGATCTCCTACCCCAGACATGTTTAATCTACACGTGATGGCCTACCCCAGTCAATTTTAATCTCCACGTGAACTCCTGTCCCAGTCATGTTTAATCTTCATGTGAGCTCCTGTCCCAGTCATGTTTAATCTCCTTGAGAGCACCTGTCCCAGTCCTGTTCAATCTCAATGTGAGCTCCAGTCCCCGTCATGGTTAATCTCCATGTAAGCTACTGTCCCAGACATGTTTAATCTCCATGTGAGCTCCTGTCCCGGTCATGTTTAATCGCCATGTGAGCTCCTGTCCCAGTCATGTTTAAACTTCATGTGAGCTCCTACACAGTCATGTTTAATCTCCATGTTGTGCTCCTGTCCCAGTCATGTTTAATCTACATGTGAGCTCCTGTCCCAGTCATGTTTAATCTCCATGTGAGCTCCTAACCTAGACATGTTTAATCTACA
>NW_025146992.1:0-1318 GCF_004010195.1 Chiloscyllium plagiosum | reverse complement strand
ACATCACCTCTGTGTGAAAAAAGATGCCCTTTGCCTCTTTACCCCATCTATGCCCCTCATTATTTTACAAAAATTGTGTTGTTGTACCAGTCTACACCACTTACCCTGGCAACTTATTCCATACACACATCACCTCTGTGTGAAAAAAGATGCCCTTTGTCTCTTGACCCCATCTATGCCCCTCATTATTTTACACACCTATATAAGGTCACCCCTCAGTCTCCAATGATCCACGGAACACATTCGCAGCCTTTCAACGTTCCTTCAGGCTCAAATACTCCAACTCTCTAAACTATCTTGCATATCTTTTCTGAACTCTTTCAATTTTCACAACATCATTTTGGTCGGAAGCAGACCAGAGTCGTACATTTGGCTGATCGAGGAAATAATACCATTTGCTGCCTTAACGAGATTATTGATGACTCCAACTACTTTCAGGGATCTGCCGTCACTGAACGTACTCTCATTTATTGTACATTCCTCTTTATTGTTGATGTCGTGAAATGTCTTGTCTTGCACATCTCTGGGCTGTTGCTCCCTTGACCTGGACCCGATCATTTCTTTTTATAGACAGGCTGCCATGTGATCTTTTGTCAAATCCAAGTACGACACATTGAGTGACGTGTCTGCTGCGAACCGACAGAGTCAGATTAATTATGCACGATCTTCCTTGAACAAATCTAGGTCGATTATTCTGGAGTCCCTGGAACTTCCTCAGTGACAGTTTTTCCTGCGCCTCAGAGTTCCAGCCTCGACATATTCAGTCAGTCCCATGCTCGACATTTAATCACGTCACGGTGTTAACCGTTCCTCAGTCCTCGGGTACCATCCCTGTATCCAGTAAGGATTGGATAATGATGGCCACTATCAGGCGGAGGAAATTTCTCCGGCATCTTTTAACAGCCTGGAACGTCGTGTTAGCACCTATTAAATATGTGAATCTCCTTTCTAACTCCCCTCTCCATAAGTTTGTAACTCCCAATATTTCACATCTCCCTATTTTGTTACAGACAGATAGAGGCCTAAATCATTTTATGATTTGATCAATTCTCGTTTTAATCGAGTTTCATGGAGGGTTTCTCTCCACAATTATAATTGCATTTTGTCATGGCACCATCAGCAATCTACCACATTGCCCACCTTCTCTGCCCGCGTGGTCTTCCTCTCATCTGACACAAGCACAATGATTTTTCTCTTTTTCATGACAATTGTCAGTGCCTGGATCATCGAGAATGAATTGATTTCCCTGTAATAGGTAGCACCGTTAAAACGTCATTGCACTCTCAGATTGTCAATCTGAAATTACCCTGGACATGGC
>NW_025146991.1:0-1318 GCF_004010195.1 Chiloscyllium plagiosum | reverse complement strand
AACAGCACAGAAACAGTACAGAAACGGTACGGACACAGTACAGAAACAGTACGGAAACAGTAGGGAAACAGTACAGAAACAGTGCGGAAACAGTATGGAAACTGAACCGAAACAGAACAGAAACAGTGCGGAAACAGTACAGATACAAAACAGAAACAGTACAGAAACAGTACGCAAACAGTACGGAAACAGAACAGAAACAGGACAGAAACAGTAGGGAAACAGTACGGAAACAGCAGAGAAACAGTACAGAAACAGAACAGAAACAGTACGGAAATAATATGGAAACAGTACAGAATCAGTACGCAAACAGTACGGAAACAGTACAGAAACAGAACAGAAACAGTACGGAAACAGTATGGAAACAGTACAGAAACAGGACAGAAACAGTACGGAAACAGCATGGAAACAGTACCGAAACAGAACAGAAACAGTACGGAAAGAGTATGGTAACATTACGGAAACAGTACAGAAACTGAACAGAAGCCGTACGGAAAGAGTACGGAATGAGTACGGAAAGAGTGCACAAACAGTGCGGAAACAGTATGAAAACAGTACAGAAACACTACAGAAACCGAACAGGCAAATTACGGAAACATTACAGAAACAGAACTGAAACAATACGGAAACAGTACAAAAACAGTACAGAAACAGTACGGAAACAGAACAGAAACAGTGCGGAAACAATATGGAAACAGTACAGAAACAGGACAGAAACAGTACGGAGACAGTACGGAAACAGAACAGAAACAGTACGGAAACAGAACGGAAACAATACGGAAACAGTGCGGAAACAGAACGGAAACACTACAAAAACAGTACGGAAACAGTACGGAAACATTACGGAAACAGTACAGAAACAGAAGGGAAACAGTACGGAAACAGTACGGAAACAGAACGGAAACAGCACAGAAACAGTGCGGAAACAGAACAGAAACAGTACGGAAACAGTACAGAAACAGTACGGAATAGAACAGAAACAGTGCGGAAACAGTACTGAAACAGTACGGAAACCGAACAGAAGCAGTACAGAAACAGAACAGAAACAGTACGGAAACAGTACGCAAACAGGACGGAAACAGTACACTATCAGTACGCAAACAGTACGGAAACAGTACGGAAACAGAACACAAACAGTGCGGAAACAATCTGGAAACAGTACAGAAACAGGACAGAAACTGTACGAAACCAGTACGGAAACAGTACACAAACAGAACAGAAACAGTATGGAAACAGTACGGAAACAATACGGAAAAAGTAGGGAAACAGAACGGAAACAGCACAGAAACTGTACGGAAACAGAACAGAAACAGTACGG
>NW_025146990.1:0-1318 GCF_004010195.1 Chiloscyllium plagiosum | reverse complement strand
TCTAAGCTTTTTATAACAAGGTACCCTTACCTATTCCGGTGCTTTGTCTTTTTTTTTACACTGCACCCTTTTTTACTGCAACCCTGTATTTCTGTACTTCAGGACAAATGGCAGTAAAATCTAAATATAAATATAAATGCAAAAGAATGTCAGATCTCCATGACCAAATTGCCTAGTAGATATGTGTGTTATCCCAGAATTCTTTCTAAATTACCTTATTTTCATTAATGCAGGCTTCAAGCAACTCCTCGTGAGTTCAGTTTACAAAATGCGCTGGCAAACAATAAATCAGCACGGTCTAAACCGACAGACACATCCATTCTACTGGATAAGGGCAGTGGATCATGATCACACCAAATACCAGCTTTCTTAAGGCAACTAGGGACTAAAGCTGACTTCTGTCCCAGAAACGTTTCTCACATTCCATGAACAAATTGATTGAAAAAAAATACTGAGTGCACTGATGCTACTGGAAGATTTTTGACAGCCCTTCACGAAGATATAAACGATATTTTCACCTCTCCCATGCGTCATGAGATCCAACATTTAGAAACATTATTGGACATCATATTGCAATAAGCCCACATCTGCCTTCTAATGTGAAGCGCATAGAAAGGCAATGAAGCAGTGACATTTGTGGGATTGGGCATTAATATCCTCACCGTTGTGTGAGACTCCAAGTTTGTTGAACAGCACGGCACACCTTCGAAAGCACACCTTTTTCAGATGACAATTGTGTTACAATGGACTCCGGGGTTATCGATAAATTTGAAAAGTTACACTGGAACCATTAGAGTACGTCGACCATCAAATTTCCACCTCCTCACTTTTAATAGAAAATTTGGCCCAGTTGCATTGTTTGCTCAATTTGTCAGTTAACGTTCAGATCTTCTTTGAAAATACATCACAGCTCTACATCAATGCAGAAAACCATTCACAGCATCTCCCCAAAATTTCCAATGTGAAAAGGACAGCAACTGCTGCACATGCACGGGATGCCACCTTGGAAATTACGATAAACTTCCCTTGCTCTTGCTTCCCTTTCTTCTATTCGTCTTCTATTCTGAAGAGACAAGGTCATTGCTCCTCTCAAACTCCAAAATGGACAGATCTTTAATCCAAAGAAGTGGTTGACAGTGTATCTCACATCATTTCCTTCTGATTTTCAACTCTAATGTCTGATGCCTGTCATCAAAGCACCAAAGTTGAGTGGCGGGATATACAGAGAGAAATAAACGTCAATTTAGGCAGAGAATTCGATGAATCCGGAAGTGAAAGTGTGTTTTTTTTATAGAATGGAAATGTCAGAGGAAGGGTA
>NW_025146989.1:0-1318 GCF_004010195.1 Chiloscyllium plagiosum | reverse complement strand
GGTGGCCTGAGTGTGTGCAGGCCGTGGCTGCCAGTGCACTGTTGGTGGAGGAAAGCAGAAAGCTTACATTTGAGGGAGCCCTAATAGTAAGCACCCCACACCAAGTGAGAACAATCTTAAACCAAAAAGTTGGGTGATGGTTGACAGACTCGCAGATTCTGAATTATGAGGCAATATTAATAGAAAAGGATGATCTAGTGTTGGTCACGGACAATTGTTTAAATCCAGCTGCCTTTCTTTGGAAAGGGGAAGGAGACTCTCCTCAGAATCCAGGGCACGACTGCCTTGACATTATTGAATACCAAACTAAGGTCCGTATGGACCTGAGGGATGTTCCACTTCATGCAGGGGCTAGACTTTTTATAGACGGATCATCCCGGGTGACTGAAGGGAAAAGTCATAATGGGTATGCAGTCGTCGACGGGACAGAAGGTCGTGTGGTGGAGGCAGGAAGGTTGCCGAATGGGTGGTCAGCTCAGACCTGCGAACTCTATGCATTGGAGAGAGCCCTTAGGACATTTGAAAATAAAGAGGGAACAGTATACACTGACTCTAAATATGCATTTGGTGTTGTGCACACTTTCGGAAAGATATGGCAGGAAAGAGGACTGATCAACAGCCAGGGGAAGGAATTAGTTCATGAAGAATTGATTAAACGGGTCTTGGAATCTTTATAACTCCCCCGAGAGATAGCCGCAGTGCACGTACATGGTCATCAGAAAGGAAATGAACCAGCGGTTCGGGGAAATAGATTAGCCAATGAAGTGGCTAGGGAAGCCGCCCTGAATCCACAAGAAGTGGTGATTCATTCCCTAATACCTACTGTCCCAGGTCCTAGGGGAACTCCTATATTTGCTGAAAGAGAAGAAAGAGAATTGAGAAATTTAGGGGCTACAAAGACAACAGACGGGCATTGGAAGTTACCTGATGGAAGGGAAATATTAAACAAAATGACGATGCGGGAGATTATGGCTATCCTACACCAAGGCAGTCACTGGCGAGTCCAAGCAATGTGTGATTTAGTTCTTAGGTAATATGGATGTAAAGGGATATATACCATTGCTAAACAAATATGTGAGGGATGTATAATATGCAGAAAGGTAAATTAAAAAGTTCTGAGAAAACAGGCCCAGGGAGGAAGAGACCCTGGATTGAGACCCTTCCAGAGTATACAAGTAGATTATACTGAACTACCTAGAGTAGGAAGACTAAAATATATGTTGGTCATAGTAGATCATCTATCTGGTTGGGTTGAAGCATACCCCATAGCTACCGCCACTGCAGATGGGGTGTCTAAAACAATATTAGAGCACATAAT
>NW_025146988.1:0-1318 GCF_004010195.1 Chiloscyllium plagiosum | reverse complement strand
AACCACCCCCTTTATCTGTCGCTTCCCTTATCCCTACGTCCAGTCCTGAAGAAAGGTTGTACCTGAAAAATTGACTTCTACACCTCCTGATGCTGCCTATCTTGCTGTGTTCTTCCAGCTTCCTGTTTGTCTACTTTGGATTCTAGCATCTGCAGTTTTCAGAAACTGTTTGGCATTTCTCAGTCCAAATGACATTTGCTCTATTTTGCAGTAAGGCATCTGCTTTGACTTCAAGATGAACATTCAGTAGAAAGTTAAAAAAATCACACAACACCAGGTTATAGTCCAACAGGTTTATTTGAAAGCACTAGCTTTCGGAGTACTGCTCCTTCATCAGGTGGTTGTGGAGTATAAGATGGTAAGACACAGAATTTATAGCAAACGTTTATAATGTGATGTAACTGAAATTATCTATTGAAAAAGACCTGGATTGTTTGTTCAGTCTCTCATCTTTTGGAATTAACATGTTGGTTTCAGTTTCATATGTAAATCGCAGAACTTTTTTAAAGTTGCATTCTCAAGTGAACATTGGTGTCATGTTGGCCAAGATAATGCATTTAAAGTGTGAGGTGCCCTGTGTGACATTGCCTGTGCCACAATATTCAGACTGATTCTAATCTAAAAAACAGATTTATAGAATTTTACATGGATTCATGATGTTTTTAAGCAAAATAAAATTGCATGCCCACCATTGTTAAAGTTTACTTGAGAGTGTAAATTTAAAAAAGTTCTGCGGTCTACATATGAAAGAACTGGAACTAACGTGTTTATTCTAAAAGATGAGAGACTGAAACTATCCAGGTCTTTTTCAGTATATAATTTCAGTTACATCACGCTGTAAACCTTTACTATAAATTCTATGTCTTATGATCTTATACTCCACAACCACCTGATAAAGGAGCAGCGCTCCGAAAGCTAGTGCTTCCAAATAAACCTGTTGGACTATAACCTGGTGTTGTGTGATTTTTAACTTCGTACACCTTTGGCATCTCTAAATCATTCAGTAGAAGCGACACATTTACGAGAACCTCATGATTTTCCATTTTGTTATAGGAATGAGGAACTATTCAACTGTTTGTGTCTTTGCAACCCTAAGCAGTACTTATCCTGGTTCAATATGTGTTCTAGATATGTCACTGAGACCATAGTGAAGTCGCTCTTTGTGAGTTTGACCACTAGGTCAGTTCACTTTATTTTCTGGAACAGGGCTTCCAATTTATCTAAGTGTGTTTCCCAAATGTTACTGTACACAAGGAGGTTGTCTAGTTACACTATCTAGTTTAATATGTGGGATATAAATGAATTAATGTTATTTCTG
>NW_025146987.1:0-1318 GCF_004010195.1 Chiloscyllium plagiosum | reverse complement strand
GGAAACTGGTGAAATCCGAGTTCAAAATGTTGCAAAACCGCCGATCAACACAATGTAACCAAACACTATTACTAATTCAACAACGTAAAAAGACCAGTGATGTAAAGAAAATCGCAAATAATGTTGTTTTAGTAAGCTAACAGTACCTGCAACATACTAAAAAAGAATTATTTCAAAACTAAATAAAAATCCTGAAATCAGCAAAATTGAGCCAAAGACTGAAAACATTAATGGTTCACTCAGCAAAACTGCTCCCTTTCATCTTGCCCTTTTCGAGAACTCTGTTTGGATGTTATAAAATGCTGTGAGGGGGAATTTAATAAAGGCCAGACTGTGTGAGCAGGTCTCTGAGGGTGGCCCTGTTTCTTCCTGTTTTCCTTTTTGTTTATCTTTTCCGGGAATTTTTTGTAAGTGCTTGAACTGCCTGAGGTGATGGCCTAGTGGTATTATCACCGGACTATTATTCCAGTAAACCCAGGAAATGTTCCAGGAACCAGTGTTCAAATCCCCTCATGATAGGTAGGGGAGTTGAATTCAATAAAAACAATCTGGAATGTTGAGTTGAACAGCAGCCATGACCCTGTTGTTGACAAAAAAAACCCATCTGATTCCGTGCTGAAAGGAAATTGGCTGCGCTTACCTGGTCTGGCCTACATGTGGCATGCAGCTTACTCCTAACTGCCCTCTGGGCAATTAGGGATGGGCAATAAAAATGCTGGCCTAGCCAGTGACACCCTCACCTATGAATGAATAGAAAGAAAGTCACTTTGAAGCTTTCCTGCGGGTTTTGCTGCACTAAATTGTAGCACTTTGTTTGACATGAGCATAGAAATGGAGAAGCAGCAAGACCCCTCAGACCCTCTAAGTCTGCTCAAGCTGATCTGATTTTTCCGTATTCACAGTGACTCCCAATTACCCTTACGTCAGTCATCAGAAATGAACTGTTATGTGGAAAATTAACAAAGAAATTTCAAGCCACTCAAAACCTAATCCACAATTATTATATCTCCTAGACTTGCATCCACCCTCCCCTTGCTCATGGCCACATTAATAGGCAGATTTCTGAGGGAGAGTATAAATCATCTGTTATAAAGGTAGCGATTAATCAGGAACTGTCAGCAGGGATTGTTTGATGGAAGGTTGTGTCCAGAGAACTTGTGTCCAGAGTTCTTTTGAGGAAATAATAAGGAGGGTTGAGGAGATTCGCACATTTGAAGGATATATTTGATCTATCCATGTGATACATTCGTCTTTGTGAAGGTTTTGATGAGGCCCCACATGGCAGCCTGATCAGAAAGATACAAACTCATCAGATCCA
>NW_025146986.1:0-1318 GCF_004010195.1 Chiloscyllium plagiosum | reverse complement strand
TGTACCTGTCCCTTCCTTAACGAATGGGTTGCTCTCATGTACCTGTCCTTTCCTGAATGAATGGGTCACACTCATGCACTTGTTCTTTCCTTAATGAATGTGGGTCTCTCATGTACCTGTCCTTTCCTTAAAGAATGGGTCACTCTCATATACCTCTCCTTTCCTTAATGAATGGGTCACTCTAATGTGCATGTCCTTTCCTTAATGAATAGGTGACTCTCATGTACCTGTCCTTTCCTTAATGAATGGGTCACTCTCATGTACCTGTCCTTTCCTGAATTAATAGGTGATTCTCATGTACCTGTCCTTCCCTTAATGAATGTGGGTCTCTCATGTTCCTGTCCTTTTCTGAATGAATGTGGGTCTTTGATGAACCTATCCATTCCTTAATGAATACGTGACTCTAATGTACCTGTCCTTTCCTTAATGAATGGGTCGCTCTCATGTACCTCTCCTTTCCTTAATGAATGGTGGTCTCTCATGTACCTGTCCTTTCCTTAGTGAAGACGGGTCTCTCTTGTACCTGTCCTTTCCTTAATGAATAAGGGTCTCTCATGTACCTGTCCTTTCCTTAATGAATGGGTCACTGTCATGTACCTGTCCTTTCCTGAATTAATAGGTGACTCTCATGTACCTGTCCTTTCCTTTATGAATGGGTCACTCTCATGAACCTGTCCTTCCCTTAATGAATGTGGGTCTCTCATGTTCCTGTCCTTTCCTGAATGAATGTGGGTCTCTGATGAACCTATCCATTCCTTAATGAATACGTGACCCTAATGTAGCTGTCCTTTCCTTAATGAATGGGGGTCTCACATGTACCTTTCCTTGCCTGAATGAATAGGTGACTCTCATGTACCTGTCCTTTCCTTAATGAATGGGTCGCTCTCATGTACCTCTCCTTTCCTTAATGATTGGGGGTCTCTCATGTAACTTCCCTTTCCTTAAAGAATAGGTGATTCTCATGTACCTGTCCTTTCCTTAACAAATGGGTTGCTCTCATGTACCTGTCCTTTCCTTAATGAATGGGTCACTCTCATGTACCTGTCCTTTCCTGAAGGAATAAGGGTCTCTCATGTTCCTGTCCTTTCCTCAATGAATGGGGTCACTCACGTACCTGTTTTTGCCTTATTGTATGGGTCACTCTCATTTACATGTCCTTACCTTAATGAATGGGTCGCTCTCACGTACCTATCCCTTCCTTAATGAATGGGTGGCTCTCATGTACCTATCCTTTCCTTAAAGAATAGGTGGCTCTCATGTACCTGTCCTTTCCTTAATGAATGGGCTGCTCTCATGTACCTGTCCTTTCCTTCATGAA
>NW_025146985.1:0-1318 GCF_004010195.1 Chiloscyllium plagiosum | reverse complement strand
GAGACTTGGTGTTCTTTAAACCCATGACTTTTTTTTTCTAGCACTGTGGGAAAGTTGAACCTACATTAAATGCTGTCCTATTCGATCACACCACCTCTGTGACCAGATGCAAAATCAAAAACGCAAAGTTTAGGAGCCTGCAATCTCTTCCCTCATCTTCCACATCAGCCTCAGGTACAGTTCATCCCACTTTTTTATCCCATTTTTATCCCACTTTTTATCCTGCATAAACTTCCAACTCTTCCTCAGCTTGTGTGTCAATTTGCTCAAAGCACTCTATTAGGGAGTGACAGTAAATCCAGGAACTGCTTCTCCAAAGTGAAGAACAATATGTAATACGTGTTTAACATATTCTCTGGCTCTGTGCACAGACTGCTTCCTCAGGCCCTAATACTCCCTATTGTTTCTCTTGTTAACCTCTTGCCCTTAATAAACCGATAAAATGTCTTTGGACTATTGAACCTACTGCCCGCTAATGCTTTTGTTAACCCCCGTTTTATTCTTCTACTAACTTGCTTGGCTTTAGCCCTACACGTTCACTGCTCTTCTGGCACCCATTTTTGTATCTGCTACGTATTGATATAAGAAGTTCTCTGGAATAAATATCAAGACATGTTTCCCCTCTTAAAAAACATTCACTAATGAATGTTTGGAATTAAAATGCCTGAATACAATTATCCTATTATTGGATTTACATAACTCAATGAATTGGTTACATGTCTGCTCCTTGTACACGTGGTACGGGCTGCAGTATATCTCTGTAACAGCCTTGAGGGCTGAATTGAGGAACAACGCATGGCGCAGGGGCAGCTGTTGGCCATTTGGCTTTACCATTCAGAATGCTCATGGCTGATCTGAGTGTTTCTGTCTATGCGTCTCCTGTGTGTTCCCAATAAACATTGATCAGTCAAGCTCAGACTTATGCACTTAATGGTAAGGTCATCGGGTGTGTTGCTGAACAAAGAGACCTTGAAGTGCAGGTTCATAGCTCTTTGAAAGTGGAGTCGCAGGTAGATAGGATAGTGAAGAAGGCGTTTGGTATGTTTTCCTTTATTGGTTAGAGTATTGAGTACTGGAATAGGGAGGTAATGTTGCTTCTGGACAGGACATTGGTAAGGCAACTGTTGGAATATTGCGTGCAATTCTCGTCTCCTACCTATTGGATATATGTTGTAAAGCTTGAAAGGGTTCAGAAAATATTTACAAGGAGGTTGCCAGGGTTGGAGGATTTGAGCTACAGGGAGAGGTTGAACAGGCTGGGGCTGTTTTTCTGGAGCGTTGGAGGCTGAGGGGTGACTTTATGGAGGTTTACAAAATT
>NW_025146984.1:0-1318 GCF_004010195.1 Chiloscyllium plagiosum | reverse complement strand
TGATAAGAGATAGGCAATACGATTTTGTGAAGTAGAGGTCGTGCCTCACCAAACTTATTGGGTTCTTTGAGCAAGTGACCGAAAAGTTGGATGATGGTAAGGCGACTGATGTGGTGGATATGGATTTCAGAAAGGCGTTTGGCAAATTCGCTACCATGGCTATTGCATAAAATGCGGAGGCGAGGCTTTGATGGTGATCGGGCAGTTTGAATCAGAAATTGGCTAGCTGCAAGAGACACAGAATGTGGTTGATGGGAAATGTTCATCCTGGAGTTCAGCTACTAGTTTGCACGGCAATGATCTGCTTTGCAGCAACAGTTGATTTTCATTGTTTTCATGAATGACCTCAAAGAGGGCATAGTATCATGAGTTAATAAAGTTGTGGAAGACCTTGTGATCGTTAGAGTTGTGGATAGTGCTGAAGGATGAAGTAACACAAATGCAGGTAACTGTGCTAATGGTACGATGCTTGGTAGTTTAGATGAGTAGAGGGATCACAGTTTCCATGAACGTTTGCCCAAGGGCGTAGCCACCCAGGCTAAGGGGGTAGGTCAGAAGGCATACGGTGTGGTAGCTTTTATTATGAGAGGGACTGCGTTTCACAGCCATGAGGTGATACTGCAGGTGTACAGATCTCTGGTGAGGCTGCAAATTGCAGAATTGCTTACAGTTCTGGTTAGCAGATGGATGTGGAAGTTACAGAGAGGGTTCAGAGAACATTTACCAGGATGCTGCCTGGTATGGAGGGAAGGTCTTACTGGGAAAGGCTGAGGGATTTGAGGCTGTTTTCGTCAGAGAGAAACAGTTTGAGAGGTGACTTATTGAGACGTATAAATTAATCAGAGGGTTAGATCGGGTGGACGGTAAGAGCATTGGTATGTGTATGGAATGAGCTGCCAGAGGAAGTGTGGAGGCTGGTGCAATTGCATCATTTTAGAGGCATTTCCATGGTACATGAATAGGAAGGGCTTGGGGGCATATGGGCCGGGTGCTGGCAGGTGTGAATAGATTGTTGCTCACATCCAGGAAAAGAGCGTGGTGCTTGCTCTGTGTGGTTGACGAGAGAGTTTTGCTTCCATTAATGTCACCTTTGTGGATTTGCTTTCAGGAACTGCAATTTTGTCCTTGGCTGGTCTGTAGACGTATAGGTGGATGTATCGGTGAAAATGATGACTTTCCTCCTGAGTTTCGTTCATAGAAACCCCATCCAGTGTGAAGGAAGTTTGCACAAATTCACTGCCAGTCGTTTTGTCGAATATGGAATATTTATGGGCCACAGCCTGACAGGGAACTTTAACCGTTTCCAATCAAAGAAAAT
>NW_025146983.1:0-1318 GCF_004010195.1 Chiloscyllium plagiosum | reverse complement strand
CATGAAACCTACAAACCTCGTGCAGAAACCCACTGTCTCGAAACGCAATCCCCTCCAATAGTTGCACAGGCATTATCGATTTCTTAAATGTCTTTTTTCATTTTGGGCAACAGGCTGTTGTGGATGGACCGGGGAAAGATATTGAACAATGTCAAATGGCGGGGTAGGACCGGTGTTTGGAATAGCGTCCTCCTGTTACTCTCTGCCAGTGCTGTTTCTGAAAGAGGGTTATCAACCATAATGTGTTGAAATGTCAATCTACACCCACAACCAGAATGGAGAGCTCCTACTGCAGCTTTAGATCAGACAATCAAGGATTCTCCCAGGCGCTCTGTCAGACTGCATGCCCCTTCACACAGGTTTCCAACTGGACACATGGACCAAGCAAACGTGGGGATTCAGGGACAGATTACCTCTCTGCTTTCCTGCAGTTCGGGACACGGAGACGAACATGATTTTCTGACATTCTGAGTCTGACTGTTCATTCTTCCTAATTTACAATTTAAACTGGAAATGAATTTATTCTTGCATCACATTCTGACATCTTCAGTATTCATGGAAACCGTGCAACGTGTTCATGGCTGTAGGAATAGTGATGATTATTGCTAAATGCCGTATGTTTCATTTTACCAGTATGAACTTTCAGAAGGAAGTTGCGAAGATTTATTGCTTCAAATTGAAGCCGATCGAAGGAAAGGTCTGACGACAGCGGCAATGTAACATTGTCTGTAAACAACGCAGGAACCAACGGAAACCCATTTTTCAATGATGTCTATTTTGCATATTTTTATTTGTCCATTTCCTGAACGTGATGCTTCAATAATCACAGGTCCATGTCAGTTTCACCTGGTCTGCGTAAGCTTTAATTTCAGAACCACAGCAAATGTAGAGTAGTTGAGTTAAAGTTCCTAATGTATGAGTACGGCATGTGACCAGCTTGCTGTCTGCAGCTTCAGTTGCGCAATTGTTTAGAGCCTGCTACTTAAAGGCGCGTAAAATGCTACGTTTGTCAGTTCAAAGCTTATCTAAAGGTGCTATTACTGACATTGACAAGGGATTATTAGCGCATCATACTAAAACGCAGTTGAAATCAATGTTGAGTAAAGTAGTATTTATTTGAAAACTCCAGTTTCAAATTTCTGTCAATTATTATCTCAAAAGCTGAAAATATTCCCCAGGTGAATATCCATCTATGTATATCGAAACAGAGGTGAACTTTTAGCTTGATGACCTTTCGCAAATCGCTCAGTCTGCACTGGATTACATTCTGGGAAATTCTGTTTATCTCATTTCATATCATTCCATTTCCTGCAAACCT
>NW_025146982.1:0-1317 GCF_004010195.1 Chiloscyllium plagiosum | reverse complement strand
TAGGGAATCTAATCTAATCTCAGGGCACTCTCCCTGTTGGACAGTATTCCCCAACATCTCAGGGCACTCTCCGGGTTGGACAGTATTCCCCAACATCTCAGGGCACTCTCCGTGTTGGACAGTATTCTCCAACATCTCAGGACACTCTCCATGTTGGACAGTAATCCCCAACATCTCAGGGCACTCTCCGTGTTGGACAGTATTCCCCAACATCTCAGGGCACTCTCTGGGTTGGACAGTATTCCCCAACATCTCAGGCACTCTACGTGTTGGACAGTATTCCCCAACATCTCAGGGCACTCTCTGGGTTGGACGGTATTCCCCAACATCTCAGGCACTCTACGTGTTGGACAGTATTCCCCAACATCTCAGGGCACTCTCCGTGTTGGACGGTATTCCCCAACATCTCAGGGCAATCTCTGGGTTGGACAGTATTCTCCAACATCTCAGGGCACTCTCCGGGTTGGGCAGTATTCCCCAACATCTCAGGGCACTCTCCGGGTTGGACAGTATTCCCCAACATCTCAGGGCACTCTCCGTGTTGGATGGTATTCCCCAACATCTCAGGGCACTCTCCGGGTTGGACAGTATTCCCCAACATCTCAGGGCACTCTCCGGGTTGGACAGTATTCCCCAACATCTCAGGGCACTCTCCGTGTTGGACAGTATTCCTGAACATCTCAGGGCACTCTCCGGGTTGGACAGTATTCCCCAACATCTCAGGGCACTCTCCGTGTTGGACAGTATTCCCCAACATCTCAGGGCACTCTCCGTGTTGGACAGTATTCCTGAACATCTCAGGGCACTCTCCGGGTTGGACAGTATTCCCCAACATCTCAGGGCACTCTCCGTGTTGGACGGTATTCCCCAACATCTCATGGCACACTCCGTGTTGGACGGTATTCCCCAACATCTCAGGGCACTCTCCGTGTTGGACGGTATTCCCCAACATCTCAGGGCACTCTCCAGGTTGGACGGTATTCCCCAACATCTCATGGCACTCTCCGTGTTGGACGGTATTCCCCAACATCTCATGGCACTCTCCGTGTTGGACAGTATTCCCCAACATCTCATGGCACTCTCCGTGTTGGACGGTATTTCCCAACATCTCATGGCACTCTCCGTGTTGGACAGTGTTCCCCAACACCTCAGGGCACTCTCCGGGTTGGACGGTATTCCCCAACATCTCAGGGCACTCTCCAGGATGGACTGTATTCCCCAACATCTCAGGGCACTCTCCGGGTTGGACAGTGTTCTTCAACATCTCAGGGCACTCTCCAGGTTGGACGGTATTCCCCAACATCTCAGGGCACTCTC
>NW_025146981.1:0-1317 GCF_004010195.1 Chiloscyllium plagiosum | reverse complement strand
TAGTCTGCGCGCTTCCAGTGCAATCATATGCTATCCAGCGCATCATGATCGGAACTGCATAACGAACTTCAACTGTCGCCTAACCACAGTTATGTATAACTTTAGCTCCCTGCTGTTATAAATTATTAAGCTTTCGCAGCACAGTTCCTCCTTCCACTAGACGAAGAAGCAGTGCCTGAAAATTTGTGGTTTTAAATAAACCTGGTGGACCACACCCCTGTATCGCATGACTTCTGAAATTGTCCACCTACTTCCACCAATGGCAACTCCACATTATAAATTTATGCTGTGAAGAGAAATGTCTCATACGTCTTCTTTACTGCACAACTAACCATTCCTGCTACTTTCTGCTTGCTCCCTCATTTATTGGGGATATCCTTGCCACTTCTCTCGACAATGTTGTAAAAGTTTCAAATATCCTGACCGTTAGCACAATGCAATCAGCTTGAGGCAGTTCTACACACTCTTGTTAAACCTTTAGTTACCAATAGGGGTCCTTTCGATTGTGTCATAGTGAGTAAATTTAAGCAGAGTTCATACTTCTAGTATGCCCTTTGTCACAATGCTTCCCTCATTCATTGTCTCAACTACGACTTTTTCACTACAGTTTAAACATAAAATACTGAACGGAATGACTTCATTTGGTGGTCAGTTTTTATCATGGGTATACTACTGCCTCTGAGTCCGTCCCATGCATAGACATGAATACAGGATCTCATCCGATGTTGTCTGAAACATTATGAGGAAAACTATTCGACCAGCTGCGTCCTCTTTTGGATAAGATGTCAAACGGGGAGGCTGACTGTGGCTTTAGAAGACATGGCATGTCCCACGAGCATAATTTCTAAGAAGAGAATTGTGAATATCGTTGCAGTCTTGAGGCCAAATTTTAAGTCTCAACCATCAACGAAATAATATCTAACTTTTTGAGACACGCCTGTGGACAAAACCGTTGCTGTGTTTGCTTTTCTTCACTACAGCAAAACTTTGGCACCAATTTTATTTAAAATAGATTGCAATATCTTGAGGTAACAACAAGAGCTGCATGAATGGAAGTTTGCTTCCGATTCACTATCATAAGCTGTCCAGGTCTTCTTTATTGTTGTGAATTTATGTTCTCAGAGAGAAAACTATTTTTAGTTAATGGATCTTTTAAATGTTGGTGGCATAAAAAAATCAATAATAACCCCACTGATGCAAATTAATGAATTGATCTTAATGGTTGTTTTGAATTAAGTTTCAACTTCCATCCAAGATACAATCCCTTCATTTGTTGCTCGTTCCTTCCAACTTGACTGAAACTGCGTTGCCATATCC
>NW_025146980.1:0-1317 GCF_004010195.1 Chiloscyllium plagiosum | reverse complement strand
AACCTTTCAGGTTTCACAACATCTTTCTGATAGGAAGAAGACCAGAATTGCACACAATATTCCAACAGTGGTCGAACCAATGTCCTGTACAGCTGCAACATGACCTCCCAACTCCTGTACTCAATGCTCTGACTGATAAAGGAAAGCATACCAAACTCCTTCTTCACTATCTTATGTACCTGCGACTCTACTTTCAAGGAGCTATGAACCTGCACTCCAAGGTCTCTTTGTTCAACAACACTCCCGAGGACCTTACCATTAAGTGTGTAAATACAGTTCATTCGTGTTTCCGCCATACATCCAATGCCAATTGATTGATGCATACTATTCTCTGGATGCAACGTGCATGAAATGTATCGTGTCTGTAATGTTATAAAATAAGTAAATATATTACTTGATTTAATTGTGAAGGTCTTTTGTAAGATCAAATCAAACATGCATGTAAATAGCTCAATGACATTATCTGTGTAAATGTCAACTTCATGACTTTTGACCAAAAATGTTGGTCTCAACAATTTGTCTTTTACACAAGGATGTACTAGGAATGATTCAGATATTGGAATAAGGAGTAAAATTACAAAGGGAAGATAACTGGCAGATGAAATTTAATGTCCAGATTAGAGTAATGCTGGAAAAGCACAGCAGATCAGGCAACATCCGAGGAGCAGGAAAATCGACATTTCGGGCAAAAGCCCAGGGCTCTAATCTCCAGCATCTGCAGTACTCACTTTCGCCTAGATGAAATTTAATACCTACAAATAGGAAGTGATGCATTTTGGTGGAAGGGGTAAGGAGAGCCTATATATGATTAATGACACAGATCTAAAGATGTTGAGATGAAGGGAACTAGGGTTTTGTTTGTACCAATTTTTGAAGACAGTTGGAACATGTTGAGAAAGTAGTTTGCAAAGGCAGAAAGATAAAAGGAGAGGTTTCATATGTAATGCTGTTCTGTACAAAAGTCAGGAGATTGTGCCAAACTCTTAAAAATAAATGACAGTATTGTGCCTAGTACTGGTTGCCACGCTTTAGTAAAGATATCAAAATCTTTGAGTGGGCAGAGGAGATTTACCAGAATCATAGAATCCCAGGTTAATTGATCCATTGAGTCCACACCAATCCTCCGAAAAGCATCCTACATAGAGCTTTCTCCCAACCCTATCCCTCCTTAAAACAAAAGAGATAAAGGAGAGATCTAATAGATGTGTACAGAATTATGACATTTTTAAGTAAGGTAGACAGAGAAGCTGTTCCATTGGCTGCTGGTACAAGGGCAACTGGATTCAGATTTTATGCAAAAGAGATACAGGAGGAATC
>NW_025146979.1:0-1317 GCF_004010195.1 Chiloscyllium plagiosum | reverse complement strand
ACTTCGTGGGCCGAAGGGCCTGTTCAGTGCTGTATTGTTCTATGTTCTATGTTCTATAGGTTTAAGGTGAGAGGGGAAAGATCTGAGGGGCAACTTCTTCACACAGAGAGTGGTGCATGAATGGAACGGGCTGCTAGAGGAAGTGGTTGAGGCAGGTACAATAGCAACATTTAAAAAACATTTTGATAGGTTTATGGATGGGAAGGGTTTAGAGGGACATGGACCAAATGTGGGCAATTGGAACTAGCTGAGTAAGCAGCATGGTACAGTTTGGGCTGAAGGGCCTGTTTCCATGCTGTATGACTCTATGACCCAGGTTCGATTCCAGCCTCAGGCAACCGTCTGTGTGGAGTTTTCACATTCTCCCCGTGTCTGTGTGGGTTTCGTCTGGGTGCTCCGGTTCCTCCCACAGTCCAAAGATGTGCAGGTTAGGAAGGTCAGCCATGCTAAACTGCCTGTAGTGTTCAGGATGTGCAAGGTGGGTGGGTTGGCCATGCTAAACTGGCCGTAGTGTTCAGGATGTGCAGGTAAGTTGGGTCGGCCATGCTAAACTGCCCTTAGTGTTCAGGATGTGCAGGTAAGTTGGGTCGGCCATGCTAAACTGGCGGTAGTGTTCAGGATGTGCAGGTAAGTTGGGTCGGCCATGCTAAACTGCCCATATTGGTTCAGGATGTGCAGATAAGGTGGGGGGGACATGTTAAACTGCCCATAGTTTTCAGGATGTGCAGGTTAGGTGGGTTGGCCATGCTAAACTGCCCATAGTGTTCAGGATGTGCAGGTAAGGTGGGTAGGCCATGCTAAACTGCCCAGAGTGTTCAGGATGTGCAGGCTGGGTGGGTTGGCCATGCTAAACTGCCCGTAGTGTTCAGGATGTGCAGGTAAGGTGGGTAGGCCATGCTAAACTGCCCAGAGTGTTCAGGATGTGCAGGTAAGGTGGGTCGGCCATGCTAAACTGCCTGTAGTGTTCAGGATGTGCAGGTTCGGTGAATTGGCCATGCTAAACTGCCCATATTGGTTCAGGATGTGCAGGTTGGGTGGGGTCGGCCATGCTAAACTGCCCATAGTGTTCAGGATGTGCAGATAAGGTGGGGCAGCCATGCTAAACTGCCCATAGTTTTCAGGATGTGCAGGTTAGGTGGGTTGGCCGTGCTAAACTGCCCGTAGTGTACAGGATGTGCAGGTTGAGTGGGTTGGCCATGCTAAACTGCCCATAGTGTTCAGGATGTGCAGGTAAGGTGGGTCGGTCATGCTAAACTGCCTGTAGTGTTCAGGATGTGCAGGTTGGGTGGGTCGGCCATGCTAAACTGGCTGTAGAGT
>NW_025146978.1:0-1317 GCF_004010195.1 Chiloscyllium plagiosum | reverse complement strand
CTGTGTCTCTCTCTCTCTCCCTGTCTGTATCGCTGTGTCTCTCTCTCTGTCTGTGTCGCTGTGTCTCTCTCTCTGTCTGTGTCGCTGTGTCTCTCTCTCTGTCTGTGTCGCTGCGTCTCTCTCTCTCTCTCTCCCCCCCTGTCTGCGTCGCTGTCTCTCTCTGTCTCTGTCTGTGTGTCTCTCTCTCGGTCTGTGTCGCTATCTCTCTCTCTCGGTCTGTGTCGCTGTGCTTCTCTCTCTCTGTCTGTTTTGCTGTCTCTCTCTCTCTCTCTCTCCGTGTCGCTTTGTGTCTCTCTCTCTCTCTCACACTCTGTCTGTGTCTCTCTCTCTCTCTCGCTGTCTGTGTCTCTCTCTCTCTCTCGCAGTCTGTGTCTCTCTCTCTCTCTCGCAGTCTGTGTCTCTCTCTCTGTCTGCGTCGCTGCATCTCTCTCGGTCTGTGTCGCTGTCTCTCTCTCTTGGTCTGTGTCGCTGTCTCTCTCTCTCGGCCTGTGTTGCTGCGTCTCTCTTTCTGTGTCGCTGTATGTGTGTGTCTCTCTCTCTCTGTGTCGCTGTGTCTGTGTGTTGCTGTGTCTCTCTCTCTCTGTCTGTGTCGCTGCGTCTCTGTCTCTCTTTCTGTGTCGCTGTGTGTCTCTCTCTCTCTGTGTCGCTGTGTCTCCCTCTCTCTGTCTGTGTCGCTGTGTCTCTCTCTCTCTGTCTGTGTGTGGCAGTGTCTCTCTCTGTCTGTCTGTGTCGCTGTGTCTCTCTCTCTCTGTTTGTCTGTGTCGCTCTCTTTCTGTTTGTCTGTGTCACTGTGTCTCTCTCTCTCCCCCCCCTCTCTGTGTTGCTGTCTCTCTCTCTGTCTGCGTCGCTGTGTCTCTTTGTCTCTGTCTGTGTCTCTCTCGGTCTGTGTCGCTGTCTCTCTCTCGGTCTGTGTCGCTGTCTCTCTCTCTCTCTCTGTCTGTGTCACTGTGTTTCTCTCTCTCTCTCTCTCTGTGTCGCTGTGTGTCTCTCTCTCTCCCTGTTTGTGTCGCTGTGTCTCTCTCTCTGTCTGTGTCGCTGTGTGTCTCTCTCTCTCTGTGTCTGTGTGGCAGTGTCTCTCTCTGTCTGTCTGTCTGTGTCGCTGTGTCTCTCTCTCTCTGTTTGTCTGTGTCGCTGTGTCTCTCTCTCTCTCCCCCCCCTCTGTGTTGCTGTCTCCCTCTCTCTGTGTCGCTGTCTCTCTCTCTCTCTGGGTCTGTGTCACAGTGTCTCTCTCTCTGTCTGCGTCGCTGTGTCTCTTTGTCTCTGTCTGTGTCTCTCTCTCTCTCTCTCGGTCTGTGTCTCTCTCTCTCTCTCTGTGTC
>NW_025146977.1:1023-1317 GCF_004010195.1 Chiloscyllium plagiosum | reverse complement strand
ATGCCTCAGATAGTGCTCCATCAATACCTCAGATAGTGCTTCCTCAATACCTCAGATAATTCTCACTCAGTACCTCAGATAGTGCTCCCTTAATACCTCAGAAAGTTCTCCCTCATTACCTCAGATAGTCTCCCTCAGTACCTCTGATAGTTCTCCCTCAGTACCTCTGATAGGGCTTCCTTAATACCTCAGAACTTGTTCCCTCAATACCTCATAAAGTGCTTCCTCAATACATCAGATTGTGTTCCCTCAATACCTCAGAAAGTGATTCCTCAATGCCTCAGATAGTGCTCC
>NW_025146977.1:456-971 GCF_004010195.1 Chiloscyllium plagiosum | reverse complement strand
TACCTCAGATAGTTCTCCCTCAGTACCTCAGAGTCTGCTTCCTCAATACCTCAGAACTTGTTCCCTCAGTACCTTAGAAAGTGCTTCCTCAATACCTCAGAAGGTGCTCCATCAATACCACAGATAGTTCTCCCTCAGTACCACAGATAGTGCTTCCTTAATACCTCAGAACATGTTCCCTCAATACCTCATAAAGTCCTTCCTCAATACATCAGATTGTGTTCCCTCAATACCTCAGAAAGTGCTTCCTCAATACCTCAGAAAGTGCTCCCTCAATATCTCAGAACGTGTTCCCTCAATATCTCAGAAAGTGTTCCCTCAATATCTCAGAAAGTGCTCCCTCAGTATCTCATAAAGTGCTTCCTCAATACATTAGATTGTGTTCCCTCAATACCTCAGAAAGTGATTCCTCAATACATCAGAAAGTGATCCCTTAGTACCTCAGATGGTGCTCCCTCAATACCTCAGAAAGTGCTCCATCAATACCTCAGAGAGTTCTCCCTCAGTACCTCAGA
>NW_025146977.1:0-356 GCF_004010195.1 Chiloscyllium plagiosum | reverse complement strand
ATAGTTCTCCCTCAATACCTCAGATAGTGCTCCTCAATACCTCAAATAGTTCTCCCTCAATACGTCAGACAGTTCTCCCTCAATACCTCAGATAGTGCTCTCACAATACCTCAGATAGTTCTCCCTCAGTACCTCAGAAAGTGTTCACTCAATACCTCAGATAGTGCTCCCTCAATGCCTCAGATAGTGCTCCCACAATACCTCAGATAGTTCTCCCTCAGTACCTCAGCAAGTGTTCACTCAATACCTCAGATAGTGCTCCCTCAGTACCTCAGATAGCACTCACTCAGAACCTCAACTAGTTCTCACTCTGTACCTCAGAAAGTGCTCCCTTAATACATCAGAAAGTGCTCCCT
>NW_025146976.1:0-1317 GCF_004010195.1 Chiloscyllium plagiosum | reverse complement strand
CAATGAATACAATCCCCGGATCCTCAGCCGTTCGTCGTATGTTAGACCTACCATTCCAAGGATCATCCGTGTGAATCTCTGCTGGACACGCTCCAGGGCCAGTATGTCCTTCCTGAGGTGTGGGGACCAAAACTGGACACAGTACTCCAAATGGGGCCTAACCAGATATTAAGAAATTCTCAGTAGCACAATGGTGCTTTTAGTTTCCAACCCTCTTGAGATAAATGACAACATTGCATTCGCTTTCTTAATCCCGGACTCAACATGCATGTTTACCTTTAGGGAATCCTCGACTAGCACTCCCAGATCCCTTTGTACTTTGGCTTTATGAATTTTCTCACCGTTTAGAAAGTAGTCCATGCTTGTATTCTTTTTCCCAGAGTGCAAGACCTCGCATTTGCTCACATAGAATTCCATCAGCCATTTCCTGGACCACTCTCCCAAACTGTCCAGATCCTTCTGCAGCCTCCCCACTTCCTCAGTACTACCTGCCTGCACTCCTAACTTTGTTTCATCGGCAAACCTCGCTAGAATGCCCTCAGTCCCTTCATTCAGATCATTAATATATAATGTGAACAGCTGCGGCCCCAACAATGAACCCTGCGGAACACTGCTTGTCACCGGCTGCCATTCCGAAAAAGAATCTTTTACCCCAACTCTCTGCCTTCTGTCAGACAGCCAATCCTCAATCTATACCAGTAGCTCACCTCGAACACCTTGGTCCCTCTCCTTACTCTGCAGCCTGCCGTGTGGCACCTTATCAAAGGCCTTTTAGAAGTCTAGATAGACCACATTCACTGGGTTTCCCTGGTCTAACCTACTTGTCACCTCT
Organism: Chiloscyllium plagiosum; assembly: GCF_004010195.1. NCBI lineage: Eukaryota > Metazoa > Chordata > Chondrichthyes > Orectolobiformes > Hemiscylliidae > Chiloscyllium > Chiloscyllium plagiosum. The sequence continues at coordinate 485 of NW_025146976.1, read as the reverse complement.
TCAAAGCATTTTGGAATACATTCAGATTCGACTTCACTGCATGCTTTTTGAAACAAAGTATTTAATTTATTTTCCATATTTTCCTTGTAAATTATCGATTTTCCCTGCATTCAAAATATATACTGTTTCCTCTTTTGCTCTTATTTTTGTTTTATCCAACATTGGTTGATCAGTCTGCGTGAGTTTTCTCCGAATTCTCTGGTTTCCTCCTACAATTCAAAAATGGGCAGATTCGCTAAATTGGCCAAGCTAAATTGCCCATAGTTTCAAGGATGTGTAGGTTAGGTGCATTCGCCAGGAGAATGAATGGGAATGTATTTGGCTGGGATGTTGTTTTCAGGGTGGGTGTGGACTTGTTGGACGAAATAGACTGTTTTCACATGTCGTGAGTCGATGATCCCAACTAACACTTCTAATGTTGGAACGTTCCATGATGCCTTTGGAAAAGGCTCATCCAATATCATATATTGCCAGTCATGCAATAC
>NW_025146975.1:228-1317 GCF_004010195.1 Chiloscyllium plagiosum | reverse complement strand
CGTGTGCAGTGAGTCCCGGAGCAGTGTGGGGAATGAGTAACAGAACAGCGTGTTCAGTGTATCCCGGAGCAGCGTAGGGAGTGAGTAACAGAACAGTGTGTGCAGTGAGTCCCGGAGCAGCGTGGGGAGCGAGTAACAGAGCAGCGTGTGCAGTGAGTCCCGGAGCATCGTGGGGAGTGAGTACCAGAACAGCGTGTGCAGTGAGTCCTGGAGCAGCGTGGGGAGTGAGTAACAGAACAGCGTGTGCAGTGAGTCCTGGAGGGACGTGGGGAGAGAGTAACAGAACAGCGTGTGCAGTGAGTCCCGGATCAGCGTGGGGAGTGAGTAACAGAACAGCGTGTGCAGTGAGTCCTGGAGGGACGTGGGGAGAGAGTAACAGAACAGCGTGTTGGGGAGTGAGTAACAGAACAACGTGTGCAGTGAGTCCCGGAGCAGCGTGGGGAGTGAGTAACAGAACAGCGTGTGCAGTGAGTCCCGGAGCAGCGTGGGGAGTGAGTAACAGAACAGTGTGTGCAGTGTGTCCCGGAGCAGCGTGGGAATTGAGTAACAGAACAGTGTGTGCAGTGAGTCCCGGAGCAGCGTGGGGAGTGAGTAACACAACAGTGTGTGCAGTGTGTCCCGGAGCAGCGTGGGGAATGAGTAACAGAACAGCGTGTGCAGTGTGTTCCGGAGCAGCGTGGGGAATGAGTAACAGAACAGCGTGTGCAGTATGTTCCGGAGCAGCGTGGGGAATGAGTAACAGAACAGCGTGTGCAGTGTGTCCCGGAGCAGCGTGGGGAGTGAGTAACAGAACAGTGTGTGCAGTGTGTCCCGGAGCAGCGTGGGGAATGAGTAACAGAACAGCGTGTGCAGTATGTTCCGGATCAGCGTGGGGAATGAGTAACAGAACAGCGTGTGCAGTATGTTCCGGAGCAGCGTGGGGAGTGAGTAACAGAACAGTGTGTGCAGTATGTTCCGGAGCAGCGTGGGGAGTGAGTAACAGAACAGTGTGTGCAGTGTGTCCCGGAGCAGCGTGGGGAGTGAGTAACAGAACAGCATGTGCAGTGAGTCCCGGAGCAGCGTGGGGAGCGAGTAACAGAACAGCGTGTG
>NW_025146975.1:0-217 GCF_004010195.1 Chiloscyllium plagiosum | reverse complement strand
CCCGGAGCAGCGTGGGGAATGAGTAACAGAACAGCATGTACAGCGAGTCCCGGAGCAGCGTTGAGAATGAGTAACAGAACAGCGTGTGCAGTGTGTTCCGGAGCAGCGTGGGGAATGAGTAACAGAACAGCATGTACAGCGAGTCCCGGAGCAGCGTGGAGAATGAGTAACAGAACAGCGTGTCCAGTGTGTTCCGGAGCAGCGTGGGGAATGAGTA
>NW_025146974.1:0-1317 GCF_004010195.1 Chiloscyllium plagiosum | reverse complement strand
GTTGACGAAGTGTAAACAGTAAGTTTAAGCAGGGAAATAGAAGACAAGGAAGAGGCAAAAAAAGCAATCGGAGAAAACACAAAATGCAAAATGTCATTAAACATTCTGGAATTAAAAGTTTTTATGATGACCATGTATCCATTGTCAATTGTCTTAAGGGAAAGAAATGTGCCATCCTTATTTGGTCTAGCCTAAATATGACTCCAGTCCCACACCAGTGTGGCTGACTCTGAGCTTCCCACTGAAATGACTTGACAAGGCATTCAGGTGTATCAAGCTCTACAACGTTAGGCCACTGTTGGAATATTGCATGCAATTCTGGTCTTCTTCCTATCGGAAGGATTTTGTGAAACTTGAAAGGGTTCAGAAAATATTTACAAGGATGTTTCCAGGGCTGGTGGATTTGAGCCATAGGGTGAGATTGAATAGTCTAGAGTCGTTATCCCTGGAGTGCCGAATGCTGAGGGGTGATCTCATAGAGGTGTATAAAATCATGAGGGGTATGGATAGGGTAAATAGACTAGGGCTTTTCCCTGGGGTGGGGGAGTGCAGAACTAGAGGGCATAGGTTTAGGGTGAGAGAGGAAAGATATAAAGTAGACCTAAGAGGCAACCTTTTCATGCAGAAGGTGGTGCATGTATGGAATGAGCTGTCAGAGGAAGTGGCGGAGGATGGTACAATTACAATATTTAAAATGAATGTGGATGGGTATATGAAGAGGGAGGGTTTGGAGGGATATGGACCAGGTGCTGGCAAGTGGGACGAGATTAGGTTGGGATATCTGATCGGCACGGACAAGTTGGACCAAAGGGTCTGTTTCCATGCTGTACATCTCTGTGACTGTGACTCTGTGAGTATGGTGAAGAGAGGAAAGCTGACCACACAAAACTGCATTCAGCATAACCTCATAATACTAGAAACATGCATAGCAAGGTAAGGAAGCCATGTTGAAAAGGCTGGACAGATTCTTGTGATGACAAGGAATGGGAAGAGACATAGACAAACACTGCTTTGATGCATGGTATGTGCTCTGTATAACTTGGGCACACCAATCAAAGCCCCCATGTTGCACCAGCCCGACCGAAATGAGCCATGGGAACAGTTACAAATATATTCCTGAGGCCACCCCACAGAATCAGAGAAAGATCTATTGTTTGGTTCTTATTGACCTATTTACAATGTTGATAAAGCCTCTTTGACATGAGACTGTTAACACATAACTGTCACTCAAGTAATAGAAGAGGTAATCCCCGAGATGGGGACTATGATTAAAATGGACTCAGGTCACGATGAGGTTTAAAGGATCCAGGAGACATT
>NW_025146973.1:0-1317 GCF_004010195.1 Chiloscyllium plagiosum | reverse complement strand
ATAGAGGATTGGATCGGGACAGTCTAGGAGGGCTGAAGGGCCTGTTCCTGTGCTGCAATGCTCCTTTTTCTTATTTTTCCTTTGTATCAGCAGATGAAACATTACCCGCACACGCCAGTGCAGTGTTTGTATTAGCAGATGAAAAAGTGCCCAGACATGCCAGTGCAGTGTTTGTATTAGCAGATGAAATAGTACCCAGACATGCCAGTGTAGTGTTTGTATCAGCAGATGAAACATCACCTGCACACATCGTGCAGTGTTTGAAGATTCAAAACTCCATAGAATCAAAAGCTTCTGTCCACACAGAACTGGCTACTTCCAATCCATTTGATTAAAATCAAATTCCCAACTGACCATTTGAAGCACACAGGATAAAAATAAGCTCGCCACAGCTCATTGCCCATTTCTACTTCACAGTTCCAAACCAGCATTTCCCAGAGAAATACCTATTTACAGTTAACCCACAAAAGGAGAGATCATCCCTGGCCACCACCCCTGACACGCATAACTGACCATTCACAATCCAAGGGTAAAACTCAGGTGCCTTGGGAGAAATGACTGTGCACAATCCACAGAATAAAAAGATCAGATCCACACGCTGATCTGACCTTTCAGAATCCACAAGATGAGGTCCATATTCTCAGACAGACATGGCCACAATCTGTAGAATAAAAAACAAACTCCCCACAAAAAGTCCATTCAAAAATGCCAGGATTCACCTGCTCCACATGCATATCTACCCCTTGCCAAGCCACAGGAAAAATAAACTCCCACACATTGGGAGTGCCAATGTGCACATTCTCAGGTCATGGATTAAGGACAGCATGACGCATCGAACTGTCTATTCGCATTCCATAGGAGAGATGAAAACCTCCCATTCGCTGAAAAAGCAGGTCATCCCCAATCCACACCACGGGTTATAAATAAGCTTGCCCCAGGAACAGACAAGTGCACAGGTTGAGAATATCCTCCTCCACAGGTGGCCAAATACTGTCCTTGGGAAAAGAAACAGAAGCTCAAACAGTACTGAACCCACACAGTAATATGAATGAGGCAATATTCAAAAGCTGTAACCATCAGCATTTGGTTAATAATTAATTGTTTAATCAACCAGTCATAACACACATGCCAACATTAATTATATTCATTTGAAGATATGTTCAAACTTCTTAAAAAGTGTTGTCTTCACTGTTTCCAAACTGTTCTCCCACTGAAAGGTCAGTCACCTGGACCGGCAATTAGCCAATACCCTGGCAAGTTGAATATCCCCTCTCTCAACCAGGTCTCTGTAATGACCAGAACATCATAGCCCCACGT
>NW_025146972.1:0-1317 GCF_004010195.1 Chiloscyllium plagiosum | reverse complement strand
CTTGGCAAACTTGGGAATCATCTTCAAACCCCAAAACCTCCTTAGCAATGTTAAAAACCATTTCTTTTAATTCAACCAACCACAAGGAAACAAAATTAAATGAATTTTATCACCTGGTTTATTTAACTGCCAAGTGATGGAGTCTGCTGGGACCTTTTGTACCCCAAATCTGTTCAAATCCCATACAACAAGCCCTCAAACCGTTATGATGTCGATGTCGAACCCCTGTTAATTAAAACCACACACCCAGAAAAGCTCACCTCGTCTCGTAATCTGTTCAAATATGAGTGACAGAGAAGTCCCAAATTCCACTATTAAAACAAAAATAACAATTTATATGTATCTGGGCTTGAAGGTTTGTTTTCAGATGTTTCATCACCATGACTCGGTAACATCATCAGTGAGAGTCTCCGGTGACACACTGGTGATATGTCCCACCTCTCGGTTTATAGGTTTTGGTTTCTTAAGGTGTTTGATGTCATTTCCAGTTCTTTTTTTCAAGGGAAGATAGATGGGATCTCAATTGCTGTGTTTATTAATGTACTTCTGATTAGATTGCCATGCCTCTCAGAACTTTCGTGCGTGTCTTTATTTTGCCTGTCCTAGGATGTGTGTGTGTAGTCCCAGTCAAAGTGGTGTCCTTCTTTGTCTGTATGTATGGAAACTAGTGGTAGTGGGTCATGTCTTTTGGTGGGCAGTTGGTGTTCATGTATCCTGGTAGCACGACAACAGGACAGTTTGAAATGGTGGAAAAATGATTTTGTATACACTGCTTAATCAGTGTGTGTTCAGATAAGGAAGATTGTTCATATGTGTACAACACATTCTGAATGAACAACGGAGACACAGTTAACGAAAAATGGTGCACATGATGTATAACATTTATAAAACATTAAAACATTATTTGATCCTCATCTGAAGTGATATATTCCATTTCTCTCAAAATTCCCCCTTTTCTGGGATTCCCTACTCCTGTCTCTCATTCTTATCAAAATGTGTGTTATAAATCTTGCTTATGGTGTCCCGATTTATTTCAATTAATCCACTTTCTATCAGGAATTAAATATATTGGCCTGTTTGGTTCTTTCCAAAGCTAGTGTTTGTCATATTATTGGATAGAAAAATTCTGGCATCAGACTCAGCATTTGAGCGTATTTCTCTGTTGTACATGCACTGTACAAAGGACCACTGCACACAGGAATTGCCAAAACATTCAGGGATATACATCGACTTCTTTCAATAATCTAGTTTTCGCATTTCTCACATCTCCATAGCTATACCCTCTCTCTCTCCTTCTCTCTTTGTATCTAGTTAAGA
>NW_025146971.1:0-1317 GCF_004010195.1 Chiloscyllium plagiosum | reverse complement strand
CTCTCTGACACTATCTATGACATACTGTGACACTTTGCAGCACATCTGAAGCACTCTATTATACTCTCTGACGGACAGTGACACACTGTGACACTCTTTCAGACACACTGTGACACATTCTGACTCTCTCTGACTCTCTGAGAAACACTGTGACACTCACTGAGATACACTGTGACACTCTTTGACACTCTGTGAGGCATACTGTGACACTCTCTGACAGACTGTGACACACTGAAACACTATCTGACTCTCTCTGGCACTCTGAGACACACTGTGACACTCTCTGATTCTCTCTGAAACTCTCTGTGACACTCTCTGAAACACGCAGAGACACACTGTTTCACTCTCTGGCACATTCTCCAACACTCTGCGACTCTCTCTGAGACGGACTGTGACACTTTCTGACTCTCCCTGACTCTCTGAGACACACTATGACACTCACTGAGACACAAAGTGACACTCTCTGACTCTCTCTGACACTCTCTCAGGCACATTGTAACGCTCTGACTCTCTCTGACACTTTGAGATGCACTGTGACACTCTCCGATCCTATCTGACCATCTCTGAAACACACTGTGACACTCACTGACTCTCTCTGAAACACACTGTGACACTCGCTGACAGATTGTGACACTTTAGGACTCTCCCTGAATTTCTGAGACACACTGTGACACTCTCTGACTCTCTCTGAAACTCTCTGTGGCACTCTCTGTCACTGTCTGAGACACGCTGTGACACTCTCTGACTCACTTTGAGACTCACTGTGACTCTATCTGCCACACTGGAACACACTATGTCACTCTCTGTCCCTCTCTGAGACACACTGTGGGACACTCTGACAGACTGCGACACTCTCTGGGACACACTGAGACACTCTCTGACACACTGTGACACACTCTGACAGACGGTGACATTTTCCGAGATTATTTAACAGTCTCTGAGACACACTGTAACACTTGCTGTCTTTCACTGACTCTCTGAGACACTCGGTCACTCTCTGAGACACACTGTGACATTTTTTGACTCTCTCTCACACTCTCTGAGACATACTGTGTCACTCTCTGACTCTCTCTGAGACACAATGTGACTCTCTCTGACACACTGAGATACACTGTGACACTCTCTGACACACTGTGACAATTTGTGAGACAGACGATGACACTCTCTGACCTACTGTGACACTCTCTGACACATGGTGACATTTTCTGCGACACTGACACTTTTAGTCTCTCTCTGACTACCAGAGACACACTGTGACACTCTCTGAGATAGACTATGACAGCCTCTGACTCTCTCCGAGACACACTGTGACACTCA
>NW_025146970.1:0-1317 GCF_004010195.1 Chiloscyllium plagiosum | reverse complement strand
AAATGCGAGATATTAGAGTCAGGAAGGATGGCATTAGATAGCACAGTGGTTAGGCAACATCGGAGGATCAGGACTGTCAATGATTCCAACATTCCTGACTAAGAACGTATGCTCGAAACATCGACTTTCCTACTCCAAAGATGCTGCCTTACCAGGTGTACTTTTCCGGATCCACACACTTAACTCGACACCACCTCATTTCAACTGCATAAGAAAATTAAGATGCACCTGTCCCCACTCAGTTTATTCTTCTAACGCATGTGAGAAAAACTGCAATATTCATTTTCCCATAAATATCAGGTCATTCAGATCACTAAAGAAAAGAAAAATGCAGAGGCTGAATATCTGAGAGAAAAGAAATAATTGTTGTAGAATTCAGCATCCTGTCAGTTCAACTGAATGTTTTGATATTAAAATTGGTAAAGGAAAAGAGAAAGCTGCAGTTCAATAACTGCTACGTTCTGTTTCTCAAAAGAAAAAAAGAGTTTCATGAACTGGAATGTTTCGATCAGGCAATGCATGCTCACCTTGTCAAGTGCTGATAGGAACGGAGGAATATATATTTGCTTCGCCACTGCTGAACAGATGAAAAATATCATTTTGCCTTCCGAATCAGTTGATGCTCCTGCAGAAAAGTCAACGTGACTCATAAACCCAGCACAGCCAGTTCAGTGTGTATTTCAGAGTCCTGCAACATCACATTTTATTTAAAAGATCTTTATTGATAGATCCTTATAAATATGGTATTATCCATTTCATTGTGCATTGGATAATATTGTACCCACTCACTTATTCATTAGTATATCACTCAATTTTACTACCCCTACCGTTCCATTCACGACTTAACTACCAAACTACTTTCACGAAAAAAATGCTTATTTTTAAAACCGAAGACTGAGCTGAAGCAATGTCTCTTGGAAATCAAGCATCATTCCCTCACTTTCTATACCTTATTTAGTGTGTCTCAGTGCCTGTCACCTTAAACATGTGCCCACCAGTTCTGAACTTCACCATCCTGTGCAAACGATTTAGTCCAGTTGCCGATCCATGCCCCTCATGATTTTATAAACCATGAGAACGTTACACTTTGCCTGGAACATTCCAGCGAATAAGCCCCTGCCTACCCATCTCCACGCTTAACTCAAGCCCTCAGGTCCCCACAACATCCTTGTTACACATTTGTGCACAGTTTCAATTTTCACAACATCCTTCCTGTAGAAGTTGACCATCACTGCAAAAAGTATTCTAAATGTGATCTCACCAATGCTCTATATCGCCACAATATGACATTCCAACTTGGATAATCGACTTTCTGAC
>NW_025146969.1:0-1317 GCF_004010195.1 Chiloscyllium plagiosum | reverse complement strand
ACAGACTGTGACACAATGTGACACTCTCTGACAGTCTGTGATACACTGAAACACTCTCTGTTAAATACTGTGACAGACTGTGACTCTCTCTGAGACATACTGTGATACACTCCGACAGACTGTGATACACTGAAACACTCTCTGTGAAATACTGTGACAGACTGTGACACTCTATGAGACACATTCTGATTCTCTCTGAAACACACTGTGACACTCTCTGACACAGGCAGAGACACACTATGACACTCTCTGAGAGACTATGACACCCTGAAACACTCTCTGAGAGACTGTGACGGACTGTGACACTCTCTGCAACACATTGTGACACTCTCTGAAACATACTGTGACACTCTCGGACACAGGCAAAGACACACTGTGACACTCTCTGACAGACTATGACACACTGAAACACTCTCTGAGAGACTGTGACACACTGTGACACTCTCTGACATTCTCTGAAACACACTGTGACACTCTCTGACACAGGCAAAGACACACTGTGACACTCTATGAGACACATTGTGATTCTCTCTGAAACACACTGTGACACACTCTGACACAGGCAGAGACACACTATGACACTCTCTGACAGACGATGACACACTGAAACACTCTCTGAGAGACTGTGACACACTGTGACACTCTCTGACATTGTCTGAAACACACTGTGACTCTCTCTGACACAGGCAGAGACACACTGTGACACTCTCTGACATTCTCTGAAACACACTGTGACACTCTCTGACACAGGCAGAGACACACTGTGACACTCTCTGAGACACATTATGATACTCTCTGAAACACACTGTGACACTCTCTGACACAGGCAGAGACACACTATGACACTCTCTGACAGACTACGACACACTGAAAAACTCTCTGAGAGTCTGTGACGGACTGTGACACTCTCTGCAACACATTGTGACACTCTCTGAAACATACTGTGACACAGGCAGAGACACACTATGACACTCTCTGTCAGATTGTGACACACTGAAACACTCTCTTAGAGACTGTGACAGACTGTGACACTCACAGACACATTTTGACATTCTCTGACACTCTCTGAAACACACTGTGAAACTCTCTGACAGACTGTGATACACTGAAACAATCTCTGTTAAATACCGTGACAGACTGTGACACTCTCTGAGACACACTGTGGCACTCGCTGACACTTTCTGAAACACATTGTGACACTCTGACAGACTGTGACACACTGTGACACTCTCTGACATTCTCTGAAACACACTTATACTCTCTCTGACACAGGCAGAGACATTCTGTGACACTCTCTGACATTCTCTGAAACACACT
>NW_025146968.1:0-1317 GCF_004010195.1 Chiloscyllium plagiosum | reverse complement strand
GGGAAAGGAAGAAGAGGAGTGCTTTGAGTCCTTTGTGATGGGGGATGGAGGTGTACAGGGACAGGATGTCCATGGTGTAGATGAGGCGTTGGGGACCGGGGAAGCAGAAGTCCTGGAGGAGGTGGAGGGCGTGGGTGGTGTCATGAACGTAGGTGGGGAGTTCTTGGACTAATGGGGACAGGACCGTGTCGAGGTATGCCGAGATGAGTTCGTTTGGGCAGGAGCAGGCTGAGACGATGGGTCTTCCGGGGCAGTCAGGTTTGTGGATTTTGGGCAGGAGGTAGAAACGGGGGGTGCGGGGTTGTGGGACTATGAGGTTGGAGGCGGTGGATGGGAGGTCCCCTGAGGTGATGAGGTTATGGACGGTCTGGGAGATGATGGTTTGGTGATGGGGGGGTGGGGTCATGGTCAAGCGGAAGGTAGGAGGAGGTTTCTGCGAGCTGGCGTTTGGCCTCAGCGTTGTAAAGGTCAGTGCGCCAAACTACTACTGCGCCTCCCTTGTCAGCTAGTTTGATGGAGAGGTTGGGGTTGGAACGGAGGGAGTGGAGGGCTGCGCGTTGCGAGGGTCAGAGGTTGGAGTGAGTGGGAGGGGTGTGGGAGTTCAGGTAGCGGTTAATATCGCGGCGGCAGTTTGCTATGAAGAGGTCGAGGGCAGGTAGAAGGCCAGCACGGGGTGTCCAGGTGGACAGGGTGTGTTGGAGGTTGGAGAAGGGGTCGTCAGAGGGTGGGCGAGAGTCTTGATTGAAGAAGAAGGCACGGAGGCGAAGGCGACGGAAGAATTCTTCGATGTCACTCCATGTATTGAATTCATTGACCCGAGAACGTGTGGGAATGAAGGTGAGACCTCTGCTGAGGACTGATCTTTCATCCTCAGAGAGGGGCAGGTCTGGAGGGATGGTGAACTCACGGCAGGGAGGGGAGCTAGGACCTGGTGTGGGACTGGAGCTGGATGTGGGGGCGGGGTTAGGCCTGGGGGCGGGACAGAGGTCGGCATGGGGGCGGAGTTGGACATGGTGATGGAGTACGGCGGGGGGCGGGGTTAGGCGCGGTAACGGAACTCGGCCAGGGGGCGGAGTTAGGCGTGGTGGCGGAACGCGGCGTGGGGGCGGAGTTAAGCGCGGTGACGGAAATCAGCGGGGGGGCGGGGTTAGGCGTGGTGACGGAACGCGGCGGGGGGCAGGGTTAGGCGTGGTGACGGCCTCCCACCCCTCCCTCCCCTATCAGCTTTCCGTAGAGACCACTCCCTCCGCGACTCCCTTGTCAGATCCACACCCCAAAACGACACAACCTCCACTCCCGGCACCTTCCCTTGCAACC
>NW_025146967.1:0-1317 GCF_004010195.1 Chiloscyllium plagiosum | reverse complement strand
GAAAAAAGGAGATTGAGGGGGGACTTGATTGAAGTTTACAAAAACATGAAGGGTATAGACAGGGTGGATAGAGACAAGCTTTTTCCCAAACTCGACACAAACAATGAATTAGGAGGCAATGTGATAAAACCAGAGTTCCTGCAGTATATAGCAGCACTACACAAACCTTTCCCCACTTGGTCCTATTTCCAAGCCTCAGACTTTGTGACTCCAGAATGAAAACCTGCAGGTTACATGAATATTGAACCAAGAGAAACCTGAAAGAGGTTTCACTTATTGAGCCTGGGGATTCTGATCCTGACCAGAAATGCAGAGGAGCTGAAGTTGAGAATTGGATGGGGGGAGTTGATGGAACGAACGGAAGAATTGCATGATTGCAATTCAACCCCTTGAGTCTGCTCTGCCATTTGATGCAAACATCGCTGATCTTCGCTTTCCTGCCTGCTCTCCATAACCGTTCAATGTATAGACTAATTATGAATTAATAGTAATCTCCTTAAATTTACCAATGATCTGTTTGAGGTTTGGTGGGAGACTTAACAAACAATCAAGGTACATTTCAATGTATAATTTCAGCTACATCACACTGTAAAGATTAGATTACCTACAGTGTGGAATCAGGCCCTTCAGCCCAACCCAACCCTCAGAAGAGTAACCCACCCAGACCCATTTCCCTCTGACGAATTGACGTAACAGTATGGGACAATTTAACATCGACAATTCACCTGACCTGCACCTCTTTGGACTGTGGGAGGAAACCCACACAAACACAGGGAGAATGTGCAAACTCCACACAGACAGTCACACAAGGCTGGAATTGGACCCGTGACCCAGGTGCTGAGAGACAGTAGTGCTAACCACCGAGCCACTGTGCTGCTATAAATTCTGTGTCTTACAATTGTGCATTCCACAACCATCTGAAGGAGCAGCACTCCAAAAGCTAGTGCTTCCACATAAACCTGTTGGACTATAACCTGGTGTTTTGTGATTTTTAACTTTGTACACTCCAGTCCAGCACCGGCATCTCCAAAGTACAATGTTGTCATTCATCTCGAGAGGACTAGAATATAAAAACAGGGATGTACATCTAAGACTTTACACGGCTCTAGTCAGATCACATTTAGAGTATTGAGAGCAATTTTGGGCCCCATACCTCAAGAAGGATTTATTGGTCTTGGAGCGGGTCTGGAGGAAGGTCTCCAAGAATGATCCCAGGAATGAAAAGTTTAACATATGAGGAACGTTTGAGGAGCCGGCACTGCAACACAATGGAGTTTAGAAGGTTGAGAGGGATCTGACTGAATACTGAATGGCCTG
>NW_025146966.1:0-1317 GCF_004010195.1 Chiloscyllium plagiosum | reverse complement strand
TGTTGGATACTCCATTCACAAAAGGTTCCCAAATTCAAACGATTGTTTGAAAATACAGAAATATTTTGACATAAAGGGAAACAACATTTTATACTGAACAAGAAAAGAGTTCTGATGCTTTGGAAAATGCACAATGATTGATCGAGATGTTCCCAATGGATAAATGACCTGGTCAGATGGTGATGGACAGTTGACAACTGAACTTTGTTATGTTTTCAATTGGCAGGTTACCTGAGTGGTCAAGGTATTGTCATGCCAAATGAGGCAGAGAATGGCCATCACCAATTTAGCCGAATCACAACAAGCATTGACAGTTAACTGCCAATCATCACATGGTCCACTCTCCATGCCTTTACCAATCAGCACTCATTACCCAGACAGATTAAATGCTTTCTCTCTTTCCAATGGAATTTTTGAGAGTGTCCTGCCAAGTACAATATTAAAGACTTAAATTAAAAAAAAATATTTTCATCAAGACTCAAATGTCCATGTTGTGCCAGCTGGCAGAGGTGAAACTTAACTATAATGTATCAGGCCTACAATGAACTGGTAAAGTTCTGCACTGGTCCCAGAGGAAAACCAGCAACAATGTCCTTGTGGAGACAATACTTTGCCTTTGATCCTATACAACAACAATTTCAAAGCCATTGAGGAACAGAAATAAATAGAAACAAACCACATGCACATACACACAGCACACTATTATTTAAAGTAATAGAGAGAAATTCTGCACTAACAGAAAACCTCATTGTCATTCCGAATACTGAATGTGGCACCAAAAGCACTTTTGTGATAATGACAGTTTTAAAATCTAGCCCATATTGGTTTGCAGCAGTTGAAGAATTAGCCATTCTATTATGAACCCCGATGAGTTCCGACACCAGTATGTGACCATAGATTGAGATTGTTTTTAAAGGCAGATATCAATATGAAGTTGCACAGTGGCAGGAGCACGGCTCTCCTATGGACAGCACTAAAGAGATCTCACACCCATTGGCCCTTTAATAAAGAAATGGGGCAAACCTCAGAAATAGGGAAATGCAAATAAAGTAATCACTATCAACCTTTCATGCAATTTGATAGTAACTGATACCTGATCACCAAATTCAGCTGCCAATTGAAAGGATGAAAGAAACCCCATAAGGAGAACTCCAAATTTCACTTGGTTCTGTGTCACATTATCGCAAGAGAGCTTTGCAGTTGTCTTCTAGCAGATATCATTTTTTCCCACAAACCACAGAGATCAGAACTGAATAGTGCAGAACCACATCAAAACTCATCTCCAGAAACTGTGTCAGTGGGTGTTTGGGTTTGCAG
>NW_025146965.1:0-1317 GCF_004010195.1 Chiloscyllium plagiosum | reverse complement strand
TGAGAGATCATGAAGGCAAAAAGGGGGTATGTGTTAGCATTCACAGATAAATATAACGACAATCAAAGAGATTCTGCAATGACACTAAGTACAGGAAAGTATATGCTGAGAGGTTAGGACCTCTGAAAGTTTAATGAGGACATCTTTGTATTGAACACCAGGAGTTGGGGAACAAATTCATCTCATTCCCTATGCATCAGACAGCGGCAAATACAAACTATGGTTTGTATCTCGTATTTGTCCACACTGAGATCTCAATGCTATTTGCCAGCCCATTGACCCATTTGATCAACATCCTTTTGTAATCTCAGAATACCTTCTGAACTGTTTACTGTGCCACCAATTTTGATGTCATCTACAAACGTACTCACCATGCCTTCTCTGTTCTCATTCAAATCGTTTATATAAATGACAAACAACCAGAACCCTGCAGAACATTGTTGATCACAAGCCCCCAGGACGATAAGCAACAGTTGGCCAGTATTCTCTGCTTCCTCTACTACACCAATTGAAATTGCTGGAGAGAAACTCAGCAGTTCTGGTAACATTGGAGCAGAGAAAAAACGGAATTAACTTTTTGAGTCCCACATGACTTTTATCAGAATACGTTCATAATTGACTCGGTATGCCCACAGTCTTTCTCTCAGCAAAATCAGCCTGATCTGCTGCATTTCTCCACCATTTTATGCTTGTATTTCAGATGTCCATTATCTCTAAAAAATTGCCTTTTTTGATGGGTCTAGATGTTGAATCCGGTTATATACGGACAATACATTCCAATCTGCTGCCATCACTTTTGCAGATAACACTTGTCTGATACTGGACTCTGCTTATGTTTTACGTGCTAAAAAAATACTTTTTGCCAATATCCTCTTTAATGCGTGAAACTGAGCAAATTGATTTTGATCAAAAATGAATTTTAGAGACCACTGCACTTTATGAAACAACAGGAATAGTATATTGATGACATTGAAAACAAAACATTACATCGCAGTTCAGGGCCTTCATCCCCCGATGTTTCACCGACCTGTGTCACGCACGCCATCATCTCTGTACCATCTCAGAATGAACTTTATTCCGACTGTTACTCTGGTGCAACTATCTATTACCCACACATTTTATTAGGTCTGCTTTAATTTTGAATATATTGTCCAGATCTGAACTGAACTGAATTGAATTGAATTCAATTTATTATCAAGCGTACCGAGCCGCAGTGAAAAGTTTGGCTTGCCCACTTTACAGGCAGATCACAGAGTAAAGTAGCATAGAAAAGTAAATATTAGATAAACAGTGGCAAAAAACAAAAACGCAGGTACA
>NW_025146964.1:0-1317 GCF_004010195.1 Chiloscyllium plagiosum | reverse complement strand
CCGCGGAGTCCTGTCCTCACACACTGACACCGCGGAGGCCTGTCCTCACTCACCGATACCGCGGAGTCCTGTCCTAACTCACTGACACCGCGGAGTCTTGTCCTCACTCACCGATACCGCGTAGTCCTGTCCTCACTCACCGATACCGCGGAGCCCTGTCCTCACTCACTGACACCGCGGAGTCCTGTCCTCACTCACCGATACCACAAGAGTCCTTTCCTCACTCATCACTACAGCGGAGCCCTGTCCCCACTCACCAACACCGCGGAGTCCTGTCCTCACTCACCGATACCGCGGAGTCCTGTCCTCAATCACCGGTACCGCGGAGTCCCGTCCTCACTCACTGACACCGCGGAGTCCTGTCCTCATTCACCAATACCGCGGAGCCCTGTCTTCACACACCGATACGCGGAGTCCGGTCTACACTCACCGATACCGCGGAGTCCTGTCCTCACTCACCGATACCGCAGAGCCCAGTCCTCACTCACCGATACCGCGGAGTCCTGTCCTAACTCACCGATACCGCGGCGTCCTGTCATCACTCACCGATACCGCGGAGTTCTGTCCTCACTCACCGATACCGCGGAGACCTGTCCTCACTCACCGAAACCGCGGAGTCCTGTCCTCACTCACGGATGCCGCGGAGCCCTATCCTCACTCACCGACACCGTGGAGTCCTGTCCTCACTCATCAATACCGCGGAGTCCTGTCCTCACACACTGACACCGCGGAGCCCTGTCCTCACTCACCGATACCGCGGAGTCCTGTCCTAACCCACTGACACCACGGAGTCCTGTCCTCACTCACCGATACCGCGGAGTTCAGTCCTAAATCACTGACACCGCGGAGCCCTGTCATCATTCACGATACCGCGGAGTTCTGTCCTAAATCACTGACACCGTGGAGTCCTGTCCTCATTCACCGATACCGCGGAGCCCTGTCTTCACTCACCGATACCGCGGAGTTCTGTCCTCACTCACCGATACCGCGGAGACCTGTCCTCACTCACCGAAACCGCGGAGTCCTGTCCTCACTCACCAACACCGCGGAGTCCTGTCCTCACTCAACGATGCCGCGGAGCCCTGTCCTCACTCACCGACACCGCGGAGTCCTGTCCTCACTCATCAATACCGCGGAGTCCTGTCCTCACACACTGACACCGCGGAGCCCTGTCCTCACTCACCGATACCGCGGAGCCCTGTCCTCACTCACCGATACCGCGGAGCCCTGCCCTCACTCAACGATACCGCGGAGCCCTGTCCTCACTCAACGATACAGCGGAGCCCTGTCCTAACCCACTGACACCGCGGAGTCCTG
>NW_025146963.1:0-1317 GCF_004010195.1 Chiloscyllium plagiosum | reverse complement strand
GATTGAATATTGTTGTTTATTATGGACAAAAGAAGAAATCTTCCATCCAGCTGCCTTCTGGCCAAAGTATTATTCGGATGAGGATTGGGTATGTCAGTATTTAGATTTGTATGTGAATAAAAAACAAACTTTTAGTCAAGAAGAGGCGGACTATGCGTCCTGTTGGAAGGGCAGTTTGGGAATGATGATAGTAAAGCCAAAGGATTCCCCCTCTGCCCCACCAAGTTCCTGGGATAGTTTTTCCTGTTTGCACTCCCGCCCCACCCCCGTACCATAAAATCAGATAAGGTGAAAATGGGGGAGGAGGAGAGACAGACAGGGACAGGGAATGGATGACCCACAAGAGGAGAACGAAGGGGCGATGGACGGGGATGTTGTTGTTCCCGACCCTCAATCCACAACAAAAGGAAGGGAAGATAAAGTAGAGATAGAGGAGGTCTTTGGCGCCTAAGGGGGAAAAACAAAAACAAAAAAGGGGAAGAATATAAAGACTTATCCCCGTTTCGGAGGTACCAATAGGGGACAAAGGGATTGGATATTTAAGTGCCCCCTCTCCAGTGGGGAGTTCAGAACATTTAAAAAGGAGATGAAGGTCCTGGTTGAGGATCCGGTAGGGCTGTCTGAACAAATTGATCAATTCTTGGGGCCCAGTCTGTATGTGTGGACAGAGTTAAAGTCTATTTTGAATGTACTATTTACTGGGGAAGAAAGGGGACCAGGAGCAGCCATTGAAATATGGGACAGGGAACTTCCCATTGGAGATGGGGATACTGAACAGGGAGAGACGGACTTTCCTCTCAGAGACACCCAGCGGGAAAATCAAAACCCGGAGCATAGGGAAGAAATGAGGGAATTGAAAGACCTGATTCTAAAAGGAAGAAGAGAGGCAGTTCTGAAGTCGCAGAATTTGACTAAAGCCTTTGAAGTTGACGAGGAGAAAGATGAGACACCCTCAGCTTTCTTGCAAAGATTAAGAGACTCAATGCGGAAATATTCTGGAATGAACCCTGAGGACCCAGTGGCACAGGGTCTTTTGAAAGTATATTTTGTGACAAAGGCATGGCCAGACATACAGAGAAAGATACAGAAGATAGAAGGGAGGAGTGAAAAACCATTAGATGAATTATTAAGAGAGGCACAGAAAGTGTTTGCAAAGAGAGACGTTGAGAGACAAAAACAGAATGCAAAAATAATGGTAGCTACGATTGATGAAGTAGTTAAGAAAATAATGGAACCAATAATGAGCAACCGGAGCGGTGGGTGGCAGCATGTAGGACAGAGATGAAGAGGGAGAGGGAGAGGAAAAGGGGGAGCATT
>NW_025146962.1:0-1317 GCF_004010195.1 Chiloscyllium plagiosum | reverse complement strand
GGCCCTCTACTTTTTGTCATTTATATAAACGATTTGGATGTGAGCATAAAGAGGTACAGTTAGTAAGTTTGCAGGTGACCCCAAAATTGGAGGGTGCAGTGGACAGCGAAGAGGGTTACCTCAGATTACAACAGGATCTGGACCAGATGGGCCAATGGGCTGAGAAGTGGCAGATGGAGTTTAATTCAGATAAATGCGATGTTGTAATTGTACCAGCCTCCACCACTTCCTCTGGCAGCTCATTCCATACACGCACCACCCTCTGGGTGAAAAAGTTGCCCCTTAGGTCTCTTTTATATCTTTTCCCTCTCACCCTAAACCTACGCCCTCTAGTTCAGGACTCCCCCACCCCAGGGAAGAGACTTTGCCTATTTATCCTATCCACGCCTCCTCGTGATGTTATAAACCTCTATAAGGTCACCCCTCAGCCTCCGACGCTCCAGGGAAAACAGCCCCAGCCTGTCCAGCCTCTCCCTGTAGCTCAAACCCTCCAACATCCTTGTCAATCTTTTCCGAACCCCTTCCACAACATCCTTCCTGTAGCGGGGAGACCGGGATTGAACACAATATTCCAACAGGGGCCCCTAACCAATGTGCTGTACAGCCGCAACATGACCTCCCACCTCCTGTACTCAATACTCCACTCTCAAGGAGCTATGAACCTGCACTCCAAGGTCTCTTTGTTCAGCAACACTCCCCCAGGACCTTACCATTAAGTGTATAAGTCCTGCTAAGATTTACTTTCCCAAAATGCAGCGCCTCGCATTTATCTGAATTAAACTCCATCTGCCACTTCTCAGCCCTTCGGCCCATCTGACCCAGATCCTGTTGTAATCTGAGGTAACCCTCTTCGCTGTCCACTACACCTCCAATTCTGGGGTCACCTGCAAACTTACTAACTGTACCTCTTTATGCTCACATCCAAATCATTTATGTAAATGACGAAAAGTAGAGGGCCCAGCACCGATCCTTGTGGCACTGCACTGGTCACAGGCCTCCAGTCTGAAAAACAACCCTCCACCACCACCCTCTGTCTTCTACCTTTGAGCCAGTTCTGTCTCCCAATGGCTCGTTCCCCTTGTATTCCTGACTCACGTACTAACAAACTGAAAGCCGCGACCCCCCCCCCCCTTCGTCAGGACGAAAGATTTAACAGTAATCCCGGCTCACTCAGTACATGGCATCAAAGAGCAAAGAACATTCCAGAACAGGCCCTTCGGCCTCTCCAATCCTGTGCTGACCCAGATCCTCTGTCTAAACCTGTCGCCCATTTTCCAAGGGTCTGTATCCCTCTGCTCCCTGTCCATTCACCTGTTT
>NW_025146961.1:0-1317 GCF_004010195.1 Chiloscyllium plagiosum | reverse complement strand
CTTTACCCAAACACAGGTAACCTAAATTAAACATTTTTCCTCACCTAAGTTATATTTAATATTCTAGGACAGTATTCGGCAAATGTTTAAATCTGGGACATTTCACACCCCAAGTCTGTTCAAATCTTTTCAAATCTCAGCCTGGATCTGTCTAACCTTACTCACATCTGTCCAAATCTCAGACTTGGTCTCTTTAAACCTCTGCAAATCGGTCAAAATCTCAGACAGGATCTCTTTAAACCTACCCAAACCTGTCCAAATGGGCTGGTTCTCTTCCTCAAAGGTGGGTCTCCCTGTCAGGGCAGATCTTCTCCTGGCCCTTATTGGGTTGCTTCATGGTCTTCTCCCAGGAGTCTTGATGTCAGCCTTCACTGAGGGTGTGCCTTCCAGGTGGGTATTTTTATTCCCCTCATCCTGGGCCTTCCACAATGTTCCGTGTTACTTGGCCAATGAGGCCATGAACGAGGTTCCAAGTTTCCAATAGAGTCTTGCCAACACCCTTCCCTGTTGCCGCGCCGGGGCTGATGTAAATTGCACATCCTTGGGCACAAAGAGGATGTCAAGTTGTCAGGAAGTCTGGTCTAATATTTTCCAACACACAATCTTCAGGCCAGTTATAACTGGCTCCACTTCAATCTATGTGGGCTTTTTGACCTTGGTTTCCACTGTTCTCTGTCACCAATACCTGCCGGCTGGTGCTAAGTTTGGCTAATTTTCTGTTGAGCTTGATTTCTCTCATTGTAAGTCAATTGTAAATGTTCAATATTGGACCCAGTGATAACTTTTGACTTCGATAAATGGGATCAACACAGATCTCCAGAAAGTTGAAATAATTCACATGTTGCCCCCTCTTATTTGCTAATTTTTCGACTCAGGCTGTAATCAGTGTAACTTTATTCCAGCTTTAACTAAGTTGGTAGGATCACTGAAAGAATGTTTAAAAGGTTACAGTTTTCAGCCAGAATGGATGGAATGCTACACTGAAGCGGGAACAATGTACAAAGTAGGAGTCAGCTGGATTATGTCCATCATGTTGAAATTATTCTGCCTGCAAGACAGAGACAAGTCTAAACACTGTCGTTTATCAGGGACGGGCTAGAACTGTGTAGCCAATTGTGCAGTCGTTGTACATCAACAAGGAGAAGTGAGCACCTGTCTGTCCATGAAGGGCACCTGCCTTTGGGGGATCCATCATTTTGCACACACTGCAGGTTTGCAGCAAGTAATCCTGTCCTCACCACACATTTTACTGACTCGATTAAAGACTCACTGCTTTCACCCCAATGGCTCAGCAAATGCAGCTCAGAACGATTGTGC
>NW_025146960.1:0-1317 GCF_004010195.1 Chiloscyllium plagiosum | reverse complement strand
GAGGAGGGTTTTGGGTAGAAGTTTCTATTTCTGACTGTCCTTTTACATTGATCAGTACTATTCTGTCTAAGGTTGTGTGATAGTTGAGATTTATGGGCACAGTTGTGTGGATGTGTTGTATATGGATATAGCTGGAATGAACATGCATCTATATGAAGAGACGTGTTCTCTGGAAGCAAATTGAAGATGTACAGTGAAAATAAAGAACAAAGAATACTGGAAATCTGACACCAGAAAGTGCTGGGGAAACTCAGCAGGTCAGGCAGCATCATGAGAGAGAAATAAATGTTCCATCCTTGCACTTTATTTTTGATTATTACTCAAGTACACAGATACTTTACCTCTTTCTTCCTGCCTGACAATAGGCCGATCAGTCTATGATTGTTTTAACTCATTTGTATTGGGCCCTGATGAAAATGTATTTTGTTTTCAGTTCGTTTCAGCATTGTGTTTCCAACCCTCCCCACCACGGTAATGCAAAGAGGAGACATGGGACATCAGTCTTGAAGTCTCAGAAGATTGAATCTCCAGGCTATTCTGAAATTTCTTGGTCTTGCTTCCCTTTGTATTTCCCAACATTTGGGAGTATCTGCACCTGGACTGGGAACCATGGGAATTCAAAGGACCAGAGCTGTGTGAGGGCACTTCAGAAATAAGAGGTTCCATGAATGACAGGAAGAATCTAACTGAAAGGGTGTTATTTGATCCTCCCCCCTGCTCTAACCCTTCTGACTATGAATCTGGATCTGGATCTGGACCAAGATCTGGACCTTGGTTACTGGCTCACTCTGCCCGAAGCCTGGACCAGTGTGGAACATGGTAGCAAATGGCAGTCACTCGCCTGGAACCTGGAGAGTTTCAATTCATGGCCTCGTGTTGTAGGATCAGAGGGATTCACATCAGGGAGATGTTACAGGGAGGTGAAGGTGGGGAAAAAGGCTTTTTGGCACCTGAGACTGAGTCGAGTCATAGAGATGTACAGCATGGAACCAGACCCTTCGGTCCAACCCGTCCATGCTGACCAGATATCCCAACCCAATCCAGCCCATTTCCCTCCGGCACCTTCCTATTCATACACCCATCAAAATGCCTCTTAAATTTTGCAATTGTACCAGCTCCAACACTTCCTCCAGCAGCTCATTCCATACATGTACCATCCTCTGCATGAAAACATTGGCCCTTAGGTCTCTTTTATGTCTTTCCCCTCTCACCCTAAATCTATGCCCTCTCATTCTGGACTCCCCGGCCCAGGGAAAAGACTTTGCCTATTTATCCAACCCATGCCCCTCATAATTTTGTAAACCTCGATAAGGTCAC
>NW_025146959.1:0-1317 GCF_004010195.1 Chiloscyllium plagiosum | reverse complement strand
AACAAAAACAGAAAGTGATGGAAAAGCTCGACAGGTCTGGCAGCATCTGTGGAGAGAAATCAGAGTTAACGTTTTGGGTTGAGTGACCCTTCTTCAGAATGGTAAGGGTCACTTGATCGGAAACGTTAACTCAGGTTTCTCTCCGCAGATACCCCCAGATCTGCCAAGCTTTTCTAGCAATTTCTGATTGTGTGCCCCCTGAACATTTGGGTGGAATGCTGGATTACTAGCCCAGTGGCGTTACCACGACATCCTTGGCTCTTTCTGATGCTATGGTCTGTCTTGGAGCTCATGTCAAAGAGAGATTTTTTTATAACAAAACGGTGGTTAGCACTGCTGCCTCACAGCACCAGAGACCGAGTTCAATTCCCGTCTCAGGCGACTGACTGTGTGGAGTTTGCACATTCTCCCCATGTCTGCGTGGGTTTCCTCCGGGTGCTCCGGTTTCCTCCCACAATCCAATGATGTGCAGGTCAGGTGAATTGGCCATGCTAAATTTCCCGTTGTGTTAGGTGAAGGGGTAAATATAGGGGTACGGGTGGGTTGCGCTTCGGAGGGTCGGTGTGGACTTGTTGGGCCGAAGGGCCTGTTTCCACAATGTAAGTAATCTAATCTATTCTAACCTAATCTAGTTATTCCACTTATATGAGCAGTGATGTTTATGACTCAAAAGTGTGATACATCAACCTAAGCCACAACTTTAAACTGAAGAAATTACAGGTTGACAGTCTGACTTGTGAAGTTGTCTGTGTTTTTTTCCCCAATACTCAGTGAAACAGCTGTTTCTGAGTCATAAATTTGTGGCTTCAAACCCCATTCCAGTGCAAACATCAAAAGTGATAATCCTGTGCAGAACTGAGGAAATGTTTCATTGTCAGATGAAAGCACCTCGATTGTTGTCTCAGGCGGATGTAAAAGATGCCGTGTTAGTATTTCAAGGAATAATGAGTGAGTTATCTCTGGTGCCCAGCCTTATCAATTGATTAACATCCCAAAAACCAGATTATGCCATCATCAGCAGCTTTTTTTTCTCTAATTTATCCACTCAGAGGATGATGGTCTCATTAGCTAGGTCAGAATTTTTTTTTTCTTATTTACCCCCACACTAGCGCCTAACTGCGGTAGTGCTTATTGTTCCTCAGCACCCATGGTGTGTGTGTGCAGGTGTGAGACACAGTGAGAGACACAACGTGCATGAATCTTTATTCAATTTCCACCACCAGGAAGATAGGAAAACACCCGAGTGGCCAGTGACAAACACTGCCCTTCACATCATAGGGCAGTGCTATGTGATCAAACAGTGAAGGGGAGGGCAGG
>NW_025146958.1:0-1317 GCF_004010195.1 Chiloscyllium plagiosum | reverse complement strand
CTATCCAAGCTAGCACCTTGCCTGTAACACCAGTGGCCCTAATCTTTCTCAATTGCCTCCTGCATGGCACCTTATCAATTGAATTTAGAGAAGCAGGTGGATAACATCTACTGGATCTCCTTGGTCAAATCTGCTCGTTACTCCCTCAAAGTGTTCCAGCTGGGCATGACCTCCCATTGATGAAGCAATGCTGACTTTGCACTATTTTGCTAAATCCAAGTATTCAGAAATCCCATCCCATGGATTCCAGGATGTTACCCACAAACAAGGTTAGGCTAATCAATCTGTAATTTTCCATCTTCTGCCTAAATCCCTTATTAGATGGAGTGTCACGTTAGCAATTTTCCAGCCATTCCTGATTTTAGTCATTCCTGAACGATTACCACTTTCACTTTCACGACCCCTTCAGTTATGTCCCTTACAATTCTGGGGTGTAGTCCATATGGTTCCGGTGATTTATCCAAATTCAGGCCATTCAGTTTTCTAGCATGTTCTCCTTGGTGATGACCACCATACTCAGCTCTGCCCTCTCACTCTCTTCAATTTTTGAGAAATTACTCGTGTCTTCCACCATGAACATTGATGCAAAGTTCCTCATTCATTTCTTTGTTTTCCACGACTGTCTCTCCAGCATCATTTTCCAGTGGCCCATATTCACTTTTCGCCTCACTTTTGCACGTTATATATCTAAAGATCCTCTTCCAGTCTCCTTTGTATTACTGGTTAGCTTACCTCCAGATCTAATCTTCTCTGTCCTTTTTTCCCCTCAGTTAGTTTTTGTAAGTGTCCCAATTATCTAGTTTCCCACTGCCCCTCACCACATTATACACTTGCTCTTTTGCTTGTATGCAATCCTTGACTTCCGTCGTCAGCCCCGGCTGCCTCGTCCTCCCTGTACCATGCCTCTATTCCTCGGCAAGACTCCCTGTCTCCTGAATTAATCTTGGAACCTGCTGCCATTGCTGTTCCCCTGTCTTTCATGTTTGACCCCTGTCCCAGTGAATTCTATCCAGCTTCTCCCTTATGCCTCTGTAGTTGCCTTTATTCAGCTGAAATACTGTTACCTCTGATTCAATCTTCTCTCTCTCTCAAATTGCAGAATAAATTCAATCATGTTCTGATCATTGCTTCCGAAGTTTACCTTCACCCTAATCTCCCTTACGAATCCTGCGTCATTAAATCCAGTATCATTTGTTCCCGAGTGCACTCCACCAGATGTTGCTCCAAAAAGCCATCTCATAAACATTCCTAAAATTCCTTTTCTTGCGAACCACTACCAATCTGATGTTACCAGTGCCCCTGTATACTGAAATCACC
>NW_025146957.1:0-1317 GCF_004010195.1 Chiloscyllium plagiosum | reverse complement strand
TCCGTGTCACTGACTGAGGGTCAATCCTATCTCAAACTGAAACTCAATCCCTGTCACTGACAGAGATTCTATCCCTGTCAGTGTCTGAGGTTCAATCCCTGACAATGACTGAGGTACAATCCCTGTCACTGACTGAGGTTCAATCCCTGTCACTGACTGTGATTTAATCCCTTTCATTGACTGAGATTCAATCACTGTGAGTAACTGAGGATTCGTCCTTGTCACTGTCTGAGGGTCAATTCCTGTCACTGACTGAGATTCAATCCCTGTCACTGACTGAGGTTCAATCCCTGTAACTAACTGAGATTCAATCCCGGTCACTGACTGGGGGTCAATACTGGTCACTGACTATGTTTCAATCCCTGTCACTGACTGAGATTCAATTCCTGTCACTGACTGAGATACAATCTCTGTCACTGAAGGAGGTTGAATCCCTGTCACTGACTGAGATTCAATTCCCGTCACTGAATGAGATTCAATCCCTGTCACTAACTGAGATTCAATCCCTGTCACTGAATGAGATTAAATCCCGGTCACAGACAGAGATTCAATCCCTGTCACTGACTGAGATTCCATCCCTGTCACTGAATGAGATTAAATCCTTGTCACTGACTGAGGCTCAATCCGTGTCACTGACTGAGATTCAATCCCTGTCACTGACTGGGGCACAATCCCTGTCTCTGATCGAGGGTCAATCCCTGTCACTGATTGAGGTTCAATTTCTGTCATTGAATATGATTCAATCCCTGTCACTGACTGATGTTCAATCCTTGTCACAGACTGAGGCTCAATCCCTGTCACTGACTGAGCCTCAATCCCTGTAACTGACTGAGTTTAATCTCTGTCACTGAATATGATTGAATCCCTGTCACAGAATGAGATTCAATCCGCGTCACTGACTGAGGGTCAATCCTTTCTCTGACTGAAACTCAATCCCTGTCACTGACAGAGATTCTATCCCTGTCAGTGTCTGAGGTTCAATCCCTGACAATGACTGAGGTACAATCCCTGTCACTGACTGTGATTCAATCCCTGTCACTGACTGAGATTCAATCACTGTGACTAACTGAGGATTTGTCCTGTCACTGTCAGAGGGTCAATCCCTGTCACTGACTGAGATTCAATCCCTGTCATTGACTGAGATTCAAGCCCTGTCACTGACTGAGGCACAATCCCTGTCACTGACTGAGGTTCAACCCCTGTCACTGACTGAGATCCAATCCGTGTCACTGACTGCGATTCAATCCCTATCTCTGAGTGAGGTTCATTCCCTGTCACTGACTGAGATTCAATCACTGTCACTGACTGAGATTAAAT
>NW_025146956.1:0-1317 GCF_004010195.1 Chiloscyllium plagiosum | reverse complement strand
AGCTACACGGAGAGTACGAAGAGGCTGGAGCTATATTCCCTGGAGTGTTGAGTCTGAGGAGTGACCTTACTGAGGTTTATCGGAGTGAATTCCAATTCTCCAGGGTGAGCAACGTCAAAGGCCAGGGAAATACAAAAGTAAAAGCATTGCCACATCAGTTGAAGTCATTATTTCTATCACATTCTCAATCCACCTCAGAGAGCCAGCCCAGACACCATAAACCCAGAGGAGATATCTGTTCAGCATGGAGCACTGTGCAGAGTATGCTCGTGTACTGTTGAACACAACCCTGCAATCGCTCCAGAATAGAACACTGTGCAGACTTCTGAAGTGCTTGATCCATAAACCCGGATGAGATATGTGTTCAGTATGATACACTGTGCAGACCGGACTGGTGTACTGTACAATAAAATCCCCAATATACACAGAGTGGAAAGATATGCAGACCACAGCAGTGCATTGATCTATAAACCCAGATGAGATATGCGACCAGGGTGTGGAACTGTGTCCACCACCCCAGTACGTTTCTCAGTAACACTGCATGAGATCACTGTCCTGCGTACAGTATCCTGTAACATTAGCCAGTGCTTCCAGGAATGATTGGTGAATGGGATATTGGTGTGAGTTCAGGAGAATTTTGGATTAACAGTTATTCTGCAGCATTGTAACTGGGAGTAAGGTCAGCACAGACTTCGATCCATTGGGCTGAATCTAACAATAATTTGTCTCAGTGCCATGTTCGTTGAGTGTGATAGAGAGATCGTCAACACGAGGCTGAGCTAGTTTCCTGGTGCTATCGTATCGAACTCACCTCATTAACTACCCACCCCTGCCCATGGTGTCCCTCTCATTCAATGCCAGACTGATTCTAACACCCATCATGGCTGGAGGTACTCACCATCGCTCAGATACCCCTGGATATTCCGTGATCCCTGGCTCTGTGGCCAGCTTTAAAAGGCCAACGGGCACATGTTTGAGCTTTCTCTATTAGGAACTGCCCTGCAACGTTTACCCCGAGCATGGCAGATAAGGGGCAATTACACCACAGTTTGTCGACAGGGGCAGGGAGGTGCTGGTGGATGGGCCAGTACAGAGGGGGAACATTATCTTCCAAGAGGGGGCCACACCACCAGACCCAACGAGCATGATCTGAGCTCACCATCCAGTCCAGTGCAGTATCTGCGGTCTGAAGATATGTCCAGCAATACAGGACAAGCATCAATAACCTTTCCCGTTCTGTCAGGATAAGCGTCACCGTATTCTCTCTGCTCCCTCACTCTCACTGTATATCTGTTGTAGCACCTACCCCCGAACAAG
>NW_025146955.1:0-1317 GCF_004010195.1 Chiloscyllium plagiosum | reverse complement strand
ACAACCCATTCTGCAACTGATCATAAAGTGTGCAAATTCCTTCATCTCTTACTAACAGGGACTGTTTATATTCAGTTTCTCTCCGAATGACAACTTCTTGCCCCTTCTCCCCCTGTTCTTTCTGCGTAAACTGTATCCACAGAGACGAATTCTTCATTGAGATCAGGTACCTACTCCATCGCCAGCCCCTGCTTTGGACGCTCCTGCAGCTGCTTGGCTCCTCCAGGAGTTTCCTTTACTATTTTCACTAATGCCACTGGCTAAGCTTCTTTCACGACATACTGCCTTTCTTTAAGGACCAGCATTGTGACTTTACGTGTCACACGTCACCACAGTAGATATATATATATATATATATATATATATATAAGGCCTTTCACTTCTTTCCACCTTCTTTGGTGTTATTCCTAACGGTCTAAAACTCTTACAATGTTCGCTACTCTTTGTTTTTTAGTGTAGGATCTCCCTTTCTTGCAACTTCTCTCCCTCATAGGACGATATTCCAGCGAGAAACTTGTCTTATGCACCAACATGTATTCATCCGCTAATTCTGCTGCCCTTTTCACTTCATGAGCTTTTTGTTCTTCCACGTGCATTCTTTCATTATTTTAAGTGAGTTTTTAAACTTCTTCGGCAGAATAATCTCTCTTCGAGTCTTATAGGTTGTATCTATCTTTAAAGCACGCACCATCTTTTGAATTGACGATGTTAAATTCTTTCAAACTGAACATAAGTCTGACCTGCTTCCTTCTTTACGTTTCTGAAACGCTATTTGTACACTTCTTGTTCCAATTCGCAATCACTTTAAGCAACATGTTTGACCTCTTCATAATCTCTTGACCTCTCGTCTGACTGCGCAACACATATTTCACTTGCTCTGCGTACCAGTTTCGTCTGAACTAGCATTACACATAAATCCTCCGACGACTCTATCTGCCCAGCCAATTTTTCAAATGAATTTTAAAAAGACTTAAACAGCATTGTCATCAAAATGTGGCAGAGTTTTGGTATATTTGTTTATATTCTCTTTACCGTCTTTTTTAATCTCCACCTGTCAACTTGACTTTGCTGACTCAGTCACAACATCTCGATTTCAAGTCACCACTCTTTCTTTCTCTCTCTTTCTCTCTGCCTTTCTTCTCTCTCTCTCTTTGCTCATTTAAGAACCTTCTCTCACTCCTTTTCCTGTTTCTCTCTTCTCTCTCTTTCTCTGTGTCTCTCCCTTTCTCTTTTTTCTCTCTCTTGGTTCATCTTCGAATTCCATTTTCCTCAATTGATCTTACGTTTTTTTCTACCCGACCACTCATGTCCATTTCT
>NW_025146954.1:0-1317 GCF_004010195.1 Chiloscyllium plagiosum | reverse complement strand
CATTCCCCGGAACGTTCTGTCCCCAAAATTCTATAAATGACATTCCCCGGAACGTTCTGTTCCCGACATTCTATACCTGACATTCCCCGGAACGTTCTGTCCCCGACATTCGATACCAGACATTCCCCGGAACGTTCTGTCCCCGACATTCTATAACTGACATTCCCCGGAACGTTCTGTCCCTGACATTCTATATCTGACATTCCCCGGAACGTTCTGTCCCCAACATTCTATAACTGACATTCCCCGGAACGTTCTGTCCCTGACATTCTACATCTGACACGCCCCGGAACGTTCTGTCCCCAACATTCTATAAGTGACATTCCCCGGAACGTTCTGTCCCAGACATTCTGTGTCTGTCATTCCCCAGAACGTTCTGTTCCCGACATTCTATAACTGACATCCCCCGGAACGTTCTGTCCCCAACATTCTATAACTGACACTCCCCGGAAAGTTCCATCCCTGACATTCTATAACCGACATTCCCCGGAACATTCTGTCCCCAACATTCTATATCTGACACTCCCCGGAACGTTCCGTCCCTGACATTCTATAACTGACATTCCCCGGAACGTTCTGTCCCCAACATTCTCAAACTGACACTCCCCGGAACGTTCTGTACCCGACATTCTATAACTGACACTCTGTGGAACGTTCCGTCCCTGACATTCTATAACCGACATTCCCCAGAACGTTCTGTCCCCAACATTCTATATCTGACACTCCCCAGAACGTTCCGTCCCTGACATTCTATAACTGCCATTCCCCGGAACGTTTTGTCCCCAATATTCTATAACTGACACTCCCCGGAACGTTCCATCCCTGACATTCTGTAACCGACATTCCCCGGAACGTTCTGTCCCCAACATTCTATAACTGTCATTCCTGGAACGTTCTGTCCCTGACATTCTATAACTGACATTCGCCGGATCATTCTGTCCCCAACATTCTATAACTGACATTCACCGGAACGTTCTCCCCCCGACATTCTAGAAATGACATTCCCCGGAACGTTCTGTTCCTGACATTCTGTAACCGATATTCCCCGGAACGTTCTGTCCCCGACATTCTATAACTGACATTTCCCGGAACGTTCTGTCCCCAACATTCTATAACTGACATTCCCCAGAACGTTCTGTCCGCGACATTCTATAACTGACACACCCCGGAATGTTCTGTCCCTGACATTCTATAACTGACATTCGCCGGAACATTCTGTCCCCAACATTCTATAACTCACATTCCCCGGAACGTTCTGCCCCCGACATTCTATAAATGACATTTCCCGGAACGTTCTGTTCCTGACATTCTGTAACT
>NW_025146953.1:0-1317 GCF_004010195.1 Chiloscyllium plagiosum | reverse complement strand
CCTCCTCGATTGGAGAACTGCATCTGAGAATCTTATCTGATCTTTCTTTTTTGCCAAGTACATGTTTATGGGATATTACTGTATCAGAACACTTCACTATTAATACCATCTAGGCCAACGCCTTCAAATATTTTTGAGGAGCTCTGCTGCCGTCCATAACACATGATTCCTTCTCTTCCTGTGTAATAGTTTGGAGACATTAAATGGGCTATCTCTACACTTCTCCAATAATTTAATTGAGCTGAATGCCTTCCTCATATTCCAGTGAACCTAGCGTGAGAACTTTTGACTGTGGAAATGTGCAGTGTCCAGCAGCACTGTTACATGAATGTTACGGAGACTTCCAACAGCACAAGCCTGAACGTTGTCTAGGTCTTGCTGCACATGGACACAGACTAGTTCACGAGCTATAGGGGGATATTTTTTCCTGAATATTGTGTGATCTTCAGTGAACACCACCACTTCTAATCTTATGGTGTGGGCAAGACAAGTATGAAGCAGCTGAAGATGTTTGTGCTGAGGAAGCTACTTTGAGGATCTTTTGCAGACATGTCCAGGACTGCATGGATTTTTTTTTACACAAACCACAATCATCATGGTTTATGCTTTAAATCATTCTAACCAGGGAAGTTTACAACTCATTCCCATTAAGTGCAATCCTGCTTAGGCTCCTTGAGTCCAACATCAGTTAAATGCTGCCTTGATGTCAGGGCCGCTCACTCTTCCCTGAGCCCTTGTGTTCATGTCTTTTGCTCATATCAATAGGTCACAGTGTGAGGCAGGGAGTGCTTTTTGTCCACTCAGAGATGAGGGCTGTGAAGAATTGGACATGAAAGAGGATATTAGATCTTATGAACTTATTGTGGGTGAAGCCATGCTTGCGGGGGGCGGTGGGGGGGCGGAGCGATGTGGATGAATGACATATCCCTGTTTGTGGGGTATTCACATTCTATTATTGGAAAGTAGAGGGTGTTATTTTCCTGGAAGCTCTGTTATTGAATGTTGCCAGATTGTTTTGACCATCTCTGGTTGAGGTGTAGGGACTGTATTCACAGTGAAACTGGGTCTACAACATGACGAATAAATGCAGCGCATGCTGCTGAGAGGGGAAGCTCTGTAATGAGAGATGAGCGACCACTTTCATACCCAGCCTGGATTTTTCAATTACATTTCCAGACCAAATTGTGTGGGACAGTTTTGAGTGGCTGAATGGTCTCCTGTGTTTCTGTGCACCAGGGTATCGCAGTAAGTAGCCTCTAACTGTTCCTGTCTAGCAGGTTTGACGGACTGAATGGAACACAGAAACATGGGACTGAC
>NW_025146952.1:0-1317 GCF_004010195.1 Chiloscyllium plagiosum | reverse complement strand
CCACGCAGACACGGGGAGAATGTGCACACTCCAAACAGTCAGTCGCCTGAGGTGGGAATTGAACCCGGGTCTCAGGCGCTGTGAGGCAGCAGTGCTAACCACTGTGCTACCGTGCCGCCCAAATCTGTAGGGTGTAAAGGATGCTATCACCTGCATACAGGTTAACTCTAAGTAACTAAAGTGTCTGAAGTGCAGTCATTAGCCAATCTCAATGGTTCACATTTAAAGCTACTCTTATTTCAGCTTCAAAATCAGTCAAGCCTCTGACTGCATGTGCATAAATATTTTATGTAACTTTCCTACCTGTGCTAAATTATGCCCACTTAAAATTAAAGCAATGTATATCCTAGCTTGTAAGCCCAGGTATTGAGTGTATTACATCTTGTTAACACTGAGGTTCTGATTGCATCTTCTAAAATGGCAATTTTTGTAAGAAAGAGTTAGTTGTTTCATTGGCTAACTGAAAAGTCAGCTGAGATAATTGGCTGTGAAGTAGCAGATGTTGCTGTAACGAGCAAAACTGCGCACAAAGCATTTAGAATTGGACATTTACTGCTTTTGTACAATTCAAAATGTTCACTTTTTTTAAAAAAACTGCATAGCAATAAAACTAAGTGTTCTGTGGCAGATATATTTTAGATTGAAGAACTGTTGGAAAAAAAATTATTTAATTGAGAATTTGCCAAGTCCTGGTCAGATTTGAAGTTGCATCTACACATTCATGCTACTGCACACAGTGTAGAAATTGGCTTTGCTCTGCCACAGGTTTCTCAGGATCTTGTATTAATATTGCTGTTATAAGTCAAGCTTATGATGCAAAGTAGACATTTTAAATTGATGTTCTCAATTGATATTTAAATTGATGAATTTCTTAGTCCTCCCCTCACTCCATAAAGGATCCAAAATGAAAATAAATCAGTACTTCAGTATATTTTTACATGACAAAAATGTGTTACAGTTGAATACTTTTCAATAAGGGCATTGAGGTTATTAGATTAGATTAGATTAGATTAGATTACTTACAGTGTGGAAACAGGCCCTTCGGCCCAACAAGTCCACACCGACCCGCCGAAGCGTAACCCACCCATACCCCTACATTTACCCCTTTACCTAACACTACGGGCAATTTAGCATGGCCAATTCACCTGACTTGCACATCTTTGGACTGTGGGAGGAAACCGGAGCCCCGGAGGAAACCCACGCAGACACGGGGAGAACGTGCAAACTCCACACAGTCAGTTGCCTGAGTCGGGAAATGTAAAATTTAATTCTGAAGATGTTTTGTGCTCTCTAAACTGAAGTCAGTTAGCCCAACAA
>NW_025146951.1:0-1317 GCF_004010195.1 Chiloscyllium plagiosum | reverse complement strand
GGACAAACTCTTAGCTCCAGGAATATGTGTTTTTCTTGCTAACGTTATGGTTGGTTCACAGTGGGAGTCCTCTCCATTGTGGTAAAAAGCAAGTGCAACATCATGCAACTGACATATGTGAGGATGCATATGATGGTAATTTCTCTGATTGTATGTTAAGAAGTTCACAAAGTCACCAGTTAAAACAGAAGAGATCAAAGAGTCCAGATAAGACAGGTGAAGTGAAATTATCAGATACATTGTCCGATCAAATTTGATATCGCTAGTTCGGAAAGACTAACTCAGTTACAGCAAAAAGATTAGGAACTAAACCAATTGTATCAAAGGAGATGGTAGATGCATCCCGGTGTGTTACTACCATAAATATCATGACTCAAAAGGGAAATGGCGACATATTCAGGCCGATGAGAAATGAGTAGAAGTTGATCAAATTGAATTTCCAGTGCATTAAAGGAAGTAGTATTGCGGGAAGCAGATGAACTACCAGTATGTCCTTTCGGGATAAGAAGAACTCAGGATAGATTATATATTTTTTTGCTGGCCTGTACTACATAAGGATGTATATGACTTTTTTCCAGGCATGTCATACATGTCAGGTAATTCGATAACGACGGGGCAGCATAAACTCTTCCTGGTTTTGAGGAGCATATTACAAGTGTCTTAAATGATGGCTTCCGAGTCCTACATGAAATATAAAGACGTATTTGCTACAAAATAATGGATATGTCCGGTAGATTTACAGTGCCATTTCGTTCTGAAATACCACAGCTAAACGGTTTGTGGCGGTGTTACTCAATTTCTTTCCCAAGATATGAAATAACCACAGAACTAAAATGAGAACAAATATCAAATTTACTCCAAGATTATTCAAGTAAATTATGGACAGATGAGGAATAAATCAATTGAAATTTGCTGTACACAATCCAGAGGGCAGGGAGCGTTAGAAATGTGGTATCAGACATTAAACGTTCACAGCTTATAGTCAACACGATCTAGGTGATTGGAATACAAAAATTCTGCTTTTACTCTTTCCCATTAGAGATTCACCAAATCAACCGATCAAGTTTAGTCCATTTCAATTAGTTTTGAATGATGAGGACCGATAAAACTAAATAAGCAGAAATGGAGTTCGAATTCAGAAGCCAAATATCTGGATGATGTGCCAAACTTTAACAGATGGTCAAATACCGTACGGGGGCCGGCTAGACGGCATGTGAATTTATCACACTGTAGAATGAAACGGTAAGCAGACAATACGTCAAAAACTCATAATTTTCTATCGGGGGCAAGGTGTCATTGTTACTACCAGTGATAAGT
>NW_025146950.1:0-1317 GCF_004010195.1 Chiloscyllium plagiosum | reverse complement strand
CTGAGCCCTAAACTGAGGAGACTCAAAATCGCCTAGTTATATATATTTATTTAACCCACCAGCGCAAGTCAGTGTCCTAAACTGAGGAGACTCTAAATTTCCTGGTTATATATATTTAAACAGACAGCACAGAGACAGTGCCCTTCACTGAGGAGACTCCAAATCTCCTGGGTTTTTTTAATCTAACCAGCCAGCAAAAGTCAGTGCCCTAAAATGAACAGACTTTAAATCTCCTGGTTAGATATACTTATTAAACCATCCAGCACAGAGTCAGTGCTCTAGACTGAGGAAAACCTGAATCTCCTGGTTTTAAAAATTTATTTAACTAGCCAGCAAAAAGTCAATGCCTGAAACTGAGGAATATCTCAATCTCCTGGTTATATATATTTAAACAGACAGCACAGTGTCAGTGCCTTAACTGAGGAGACTCTAAATCTCCTGGTTATATATATTTATTAAACCATCCAGCCCAGAGTCAGTGCTCTAGACTGAGGAGATTCTGAATCTCGTGGTTATATGTATTTATTTAACTAGCCAGCAAAACGTCAGTGCCCGAAACAAGGAGACTCTAAATCTCCTGGTTATACCTATTTTTTTAAACCAGCCAGCCCAGAGTCAGTGCCCCAAACTAAGGAGACTCTAAATATCCTGGTTATAAAAATTTTAACCAGCCACCACACAGTCAGTGCCTTAAAATGAGGCGTCTCTAAATCTCCAGCTTATATTTAATTAACCATCTCGCACCGATTTATGGCCTCAAAATGAGGTGACTCTAAATATCCTGGTTATATATAATGAACCTGCTAGCACAGAGTCAGTGCCTGAAACTGAGGCGACTCTAAATATCCTGGTTATATATATTTAAATAGACAGCACAGAGAGTCAGTGCCCAAAACGGAGGAGACTCTAAATCTCCGGGTAATATATATTTAACCAGCCAACAGAGTCAGTGCCCTAAACTGAGGAGACTCTAAATCTCCTAGTTACATATTGTTATTTAATCATACAGACCAGAGTCAGTGCCTAAAACTGGGGAAAACCTAAATATCCTGTTTATATATATTTAAACAGAAGGCACAGAGTCAGTACCCTAAACTGAACAGACACAAAATCACCTGGTTATATCTATTTATTTAACCAGCCAGCCCAGAGTCAGTGCCCTCAACTGAGGAGACTCTAAATCTCCTGGTTATATATCTTCAATCAGCCAGCACAGAGTCAGTACTCGAAACTGAGGAGACTCTAAATCTCTTGGTTGTATCAACTTATTTAACCAGTCACCACACAGTCAGTGCCCTAAACTGAGGAGACCCTAAA
>NW_025146949.1:0-1317 GCF_004010195.1 Chiloscyllium plagiosum | reverse complement strand
ATCTATTCCTTCCTGTGATCTATCCACAATCTCATTACTTTCCTCTTCATCCTCATCCATATTACTATTCAGTAATAACTCCTCATCTACTTCAGTCTTTTTATCATTCGATTTAGTTTTCTTGGCTAACAGCCGCCTTTTATCTGATATTTGCTTTGCAGTCTTTGATCCTAATCTTTCCGCAATCAATTTATTAATATTCCTTTTACCAGCAAATTCTAGCTCTAAATTTATCACCATACTCACTTCCTCGGCTGACCACACACCCTTCCTACTATTCTCAGCACTACCCTCTTTCTTCCTACCTCCACTACTCCCATTCTTCCTCTTCTCATTCCTCAAATTAGGGTGTGCATGCCGCTCATGCTGCCCAAGGCCTCTGGCTGTACTAAATCTTAAGGGACATAGATCACATACATACTTCTTCAAATCCATCTCCACATTGCTATTACCAATATTCACACTAGCATCAATCTCAACATTTACATTATCAATAACCCCCTTGGTACATTTCGAGAAATGGCAAGCCACTGCCTGGTAGCTACCTTCCCAGCTACACTTACTGCATCTTATCCTAATGGCCTTAATCCCTTTACATATTTTAAGGTGTTTCCTAAAACCCCCCGTTGTATTATAAACATTCTTACAATATTTACACTTAAAATCGTCTATGGGGTAGTTAACAACTATTTCTAGTTCCTCAGGTTTCTCTGCAGTTGTTGGATGGACAATCCTTTCATCCCCTCTCTCATCCTCGCTCTCCGGAACTCTGCTACACGTAAAATTAAATGGCCCTTTAAAACTCGAATTAAAAATTGTCCAGCTCTTGAGTGGACTGCGCTGTAGAGGGGCCGTCTCTCTCAGCCTATCCATTCGAGCTTCTGTAGTACTGTTCTGGACACTATTGTCGGTGTCCCCGTGCCTGCCCGAGGACAACCTGGCCAGAACAAATCGTAAGGTCTCGTCCGTCTGGGTCTGGACTGAGACGGATTGAACAATTCGGGTTTGGCTTACACATTTTACACACGGGGCCGCCAATAGCCACCGTGCGGGGCGGTTATTTACCCGGTCTCCCACCCAACCGGATGTCCTGGAATCAGCCATAACGCCTCAACCAATTTTTGTTTTTTCTCACAGACCGAAAGGTCACCAGCCGTCTCGTATCTTTCACAAAAAACGGAAACAGGTGGTATTCGCCGACCTACTCCGAGTAACGCTCAAACAACGGTAGAACGATAAAACCGCCCGTAGGACAAAGTACAGGTAAAACCAGGTAAAACCAACGATAACCAGTGATAAAACAATGGTAAAACAATG
>NW_025146948.1:0-1317 GCF_004010195.1 Chiloscyllium plagiosum | reverse complement strand
TGTCACTGACTGAGATCCAATACCTGTCACTGATTGAGATTCAATACCTGACACTGACTGAGTATCAATCCCTGACACTGAATGAAATTCAATCCCTGTCACTGACTGCGGTTCAATCCCTGTCACTGACAGAGATTCAATTCCTGTCACTGATTGAGATTCAATCCCTGTCACTGGCTGAGGATCAGACCGTGTCACTGACTGAGATTCAAACCCTGTCACTGATTGAGATTCAATCCCTGTCACTGACTGGTATTCAATCCCTGTCACTGACTGAGGTTGAATCCCTGTCACTGATTGAGATTCAATACCTGTCACTGACTGAGATTCAATCCCTGTCACTGACTGAGGTTGAATCCCTGTCACTGACTGAATCTCAATCCCTGTCACAGACTGAGGATCAATCCCTGTCACTGACTGAGGTTCAATCCCTGTCACTGACTGAGGTTTCATCCCTGTCACTAATAGAGATCCAATCCCTCTCACTGACTGAGGGTCAATCCCTGTCATTGACTGAATCTCAATCCCTGTCTCTGACTGAGGTTGAATCCCTGTCACTAATGAGGATCAATCCCTGTCACTGACTGAGGATCAATCCCTGTCACTGATTGAGATTCAATACCTGTCACTGACTGATTTTCAATCCTGTCACTGACTGAGGATCAATCCCCGTCACTGACTGAGATTCAATCCCTGTCACTGACTGAGGAACAATCCCTGTCACTGACTGAGATTCAATCCCTGTTACTGACTAAGATTCAATCACTTTCACTGAATGAAGCTCAATCGCTGTCACTGATTGGGATTCAAACCCTGTAACTGATTGAGATTCAATCACTGTCACTGATTGCGAATCAATCCCTGTCACTGACTGAGATTCAATCCCTGTCACAGACTGAGGATCAATCCCTGTCACTGAATGAGATCCAATCCCTGTCACT
Source organism: Chiloscyllium plagiosum (assembly GCF_004010195.1). NCBI lineage: Eukaryota > Metazoa > Chordata > Chondrichthyes > Orectolobiformes > Hemiscylliidae > Chiloscyllium > Chiloscyllium plagiosum. Next base: position 376 of record NW_025146948.1, on the reverse strand, counting down.
GACTGAGGATCAATCCCTGTCACTGACTGAGCTTCAATCCCTGTCATTGACTGAGATTCAATTCCTGTCACTGGCTGAGGATCAATCCCTGTCACCGAATGAGATCCAATCCCTGTCACTGATTGAGATTCAATACCTGACACTGATTGAGATTCAATCCCTGTCACTGATTGAGTATCAATCCCTGTCACTGCCTGAGATTCAATAACTGTCTCTGACTGAGGTTAAATCCCTGTCACTGACTGAGGTTCAATCCCTGCCACTGACTGAGGATCAATCCCTGTCACTGAATGAGATCCATTCGCTTTCACTGATTGAGATTCAATCCCTGTTACTGATTGAGATTCAGTCCCTGTCACTGACTGAGGATCAATCC
>NW_025146947.1:0-1317 GCF_004010195.1 Chiloscyllium plagiosum | reverse complement strand
CAGCATGCACGGGCTAGTTAAGGACAACTTGTGGGTGTTAGGACTGCAGATAAATTTACACTGTAAATCTACACATCTGTACATGACAAACATCTCAACATGCAGGGAGCAGGAGGGAAACCTCTCAAGACTGGAATTACTTAACCAAAGACTGAGGAAGAAAGATTTTCTCGAAAATATGCTAACTAGATAAAGCTTTGCAAACTACCATGCCGGACATATCCTTCGATTCCTTTGCTTACAGAAAACAAATGACAACCGATTTAAAGTTCAAAACTGATGAAGCATCCACTGCTGTTTGCGGAAGAGAGTTCCAAACCTTTCCCATCGTTTGTGTGGAGAAGTGCTTCCTAACATCTCTCCTTAACTTTCTCTCCCCAATATTCATATTGTGCTCCTTCATTCTAGAATCTACCAGAAATGGAAATAGCTAATCTTTTCTGTCTTTTCCCATTAATATTTTGAAGGATTTCGCTCAGATCATCCCTTAGACTACAAATTTCTAGCGGAATCAGTCTCCATTTGTACAACAAAAGCAGAAATTTCACAGTGGGTCTGACAACATCTATATGAGAGAAAGCTGAGTTAATGTTTCCAGTCCACTGTCCCTTCTTCAGAGCTAACCTGTCTGATCGCTCCGCTTAACTTCAAATCATGTGAAAGTGGAACAGTTGATAGACGACTAACATCTGAAACTGCTGCAGCAGCAGTGGAGTTGGGCATCTCTGTCAGTGGAGAATTGTACCAAGAATGATGCTCAGTGAATTGTTATCACTGTTCTGGTGTCTGGATAAGGCTAAACAGTCGTGAATTGGAGATGTTATTCTTCAACAGCAAAAAGTGGAGAGCATATCAGCAGCAGATTTAAACAAGTTCAATTGTCATGAAGCCATACCAGGAATGCCAGTAAAGGCAAGGGTGGTGTAGAAGATCAGGTGATCAATTGGCCGAAACATTTCTTCCATGCGAGATGATCAGTCCCTTCAGGCAACTGGCAAGCTCCTTGTTTGAAACTCTGAGCTGATGCATTCCCTGAAATGCTGCCTTATTATTGTTTGGAAGCTCCTTGGGGAGATCAGTGTTACACATTGACTCTATTTCGCAGCTTTTTTTTTTGCTGTTTTTCAATTTTCTGTCAATGAGCAATTTAATTACAATAACAAGCTGAATGCCAATTTTCAAGGAATGTTATTGCTCAGTACATCATAATGAAATAAGAAAAAAACACAGACTCTGGAATTTTACAGCAATAACACTGTCCACTCAAACAAGATGAGTTCTATTCCTAGATTAGAAACTATTTCAACCAATGCTGCA
>NW_025146946.1:0-1317 GCF_004010195.1 Chiloscyllium plagiosum | reverse complement strand
AGAGTCAATCCACCTAACCGACATATCTTTTGGCTGTCAAGGAAGCCGGATCACCTAGAGGAAACACCCGCCGACACAGTGAGAAAATGCCAACTCCACACAGACATTTGCTCAAGATGGGAAGCCAAACTGGGTCTCAGGCACTGCGAGATAGCAGAAATTTGCAACCTATCCAGCCTTTTATAAATCAAACTTTCATCCCTACAACATCTTGGCAACTTTCTTCTGAACGCTCTCCAGAGTTTTAACAGGCGACCAGGAACGGACACGATATTCCAGAAGAGACCTCATCAATGTCCTGTGCAACCTTGACATGACTTCACGACACTTATATTGAAAGACAGAGACAAAGGCAAGCGTGCCAAATGCTTTATTAACCATCTTGTCTTTATCTGATGCAAATTTCGAAGAATTTTATATCTAAACCCCAAGGTCCCTCTGTTCATAACACGACTCAAGACCACGCCATTTTTGCAGTATGGTATATAGAGGATTGTAGCCTTATGTCTGAATTTAAAATACAACGAGTTAAGGAAATTGGCACAGAACTTGGAAAAGTAAATTGATGGTCGGGAGGAGAGAATTACTTCCATATACAATCGAAAGCATTGAGACGAGGAGGTGTATGATTAAGTGCTTAAATAATGAATATAAAACACGATAAGATGTTCATTTATAGGCTGAAATTACCAGGCAATGTGATGAGATGGAAGATTTGGTGGATCTTTGGGAGAGTTAATCGATCAACAAACTGTTTCCTGCATATAGAAGACCCACTGAGCAGAGGTGAACTCAAAGAATGAGTCACATGCCAGTGAGCAGTGGGAATTGTCTGCAGCTGTCTCCAAAAGCAGTGCAAATGACGCTGTCCTGTGCTGATAGATTAGATTACTTACAGTGTGGAAGCAGGCGCTTCGGCCCCAAGCAGGCGCTTCGCCGAAGCGCAACCCACCCATACCCCTACATTTACCACTTACCTAACAGTACGGGCAATTTAGCACGGCCAATTCACCTAACCTGCACATCTTTGGATTGTGGGAGGAAACCGGAGCACCCGGAGGAAACCCACGCAGACACAAGAAGAACGTGCAAACTCCACACAGACAGTCGCTGTGAGGCAGCAGTGCTAACCACTGTGCCATCGTGCCGACCAATAATATAGTTGAAAGCACTGCCCTCTCTGCTCCACCATTCTCGTGCAGCAAGAAAATGCCAGCATGTTTGGCGGCATGAATGAAAGACTTCAGATCAACTAAGGCTGAGACAACATGGAGTTTATGGACGAGTGAGGGATCCACTGAATCAAGAAAACGATTA
>NW_025146945.1:0-1317 GCF_004010195.1 Chiloscyllium plagiosum | reverse complement strand
AGAGCTGGAGGACAGAATACACGAGTTAGACCAGGAACAATGTCAAATACTGCAGCCACTGCAACAGAATAGGACACAGAGAGGCAGTGTGCTGGGAAAAGCATGGTGCACCCACAAACATAACCCGGAACACCGCGGAACCGCGGGGATCCCGAGGACAGCAGAGCTGACAACCAGCTGCCCCCATTCATGAGGGTAAGAGAGAGGAGGGAATTTACGTATCCGCAGTAATAGGAGGGAGGAAACGTGAGATGCTAGTGGGCACAGGAGCTGCTGTATCCATCACAAACCTACCCTTACCCCACACAAACAAAATGATTCATTTAACTGGGATAGGAGGGAATAAAACACCAGCTTACCGAAGCAAAATTACCCTCGTCGAAATAAATAATATATATATCCACAGGAAATTCTGTGTATGCCAAAATAATGAGGGCACCATAATGGGCAATGATCTCAGGAGAGAATATAATCTTCTAATTGATTGTGCAAAAGAGAAATTGATTTGGCCCAGACAGGACGGTCGGGAGACTGAGATTGGGAAACTTACAAATCACCTCGAAACTATTAAAGTGGCTACAGTCCCCAGTCGAGACTGGAACCTAGAAAAGGGGGGATTTGGAGCCGTCTGCGCCTTCGTCCTCGGAGCTTGGGCAGAACCAAAGTTAGATACAGGTCTAGTTAACATAGACCCCAATAAGGGTTCCCGGACCGGAGCATAAACCCCACCAGCAATACCCAATCAAACCCGAAGCAGAAAAAGCAGTGGTGGAGATAGTGAAAGGACTAGTGAGACAGGCAATCCTGAAAGCAACTGCAAGTACAACTAACCCACCGATGTGGCCAGTAATAACACCTGATGGGAGCTACAGGCTCACCATTGATGAAACAGGACTAAATAAGGTCACCCCCAAATTGCACCCCATTGTAGCTGACCCCTCCACTGTTTTAAACAGCTTGGCCCCTGAACACAAGATTTTCACTGCTTTAGACATAGCCAAAGGGTTCTGGTCTGTCCCGTTACACCCTGAGTCCCAGAATAAATTAATAGTTAGGGATACGGGGAAAAAAACCAGCGGTGGGAATTCTAGACACAGGGAAACCGCACAATTGTGGGGAGGGAGATCAGGATGAAAATTGGGGGAGAGTAAAGGATAACCCTCTGGACACAGCCGAGGAGACCCTCTTCATGGACAGGTCATGAAAATATGTAGGAGGCTCGCCCCGAATAGGACGGGCTGTGGTAACTGATAAGTTAGAAACAGTTATGTCCAGGAGGTTTGGTGGAAGTCAGGCTGCACAGGTCGCAGAAATGGT
>NW_025146944.1:0-1317 GCF_004010195.1 Chiloscyllium plagiosum | reverse complement strand
GTCCCAGACCAGCTCGATCATTCTCCAGAAACAATGGCTGTTCACTGAACAGGACGAAAATGCTTGGGATCTCTCCGTTAGGGAATTGAACCGCGGTCTCCTATGTCATAGGCTGGGATACTAACCAATACAGCACCAAGGTCACAACAACCACAGCTCGCCCACAAGCTCCTTGTACGTAGTTTGGTGACCAAAAAAGCGCTTTATAAATCTAATCTCCTTTGATTTTCTATCATTTCGTCTTGTATAACCGAGATTCACAAATTCACATCTGAATAAATCGGACGCTATGATGGTTTCTCCATCTCTGAACCTTACCGGCACCACGTTCCAGATTCCAAACAACCGCTAGCTGATGTATTTTTTTTTCATTTCCCGCACATCTACTCAAATATTTCAGCCTCTTACCTTACATTTCTGTACCACAGGCGATCTATCCCTCCATCAAGGGGAAAGGTTTCTTTCTGTCTACTCTATCCAAATCCTTTATTATTTTGTGCACTTGAATCAACTCTCCTCTCAATCCCCTCCTCTCTCAGGATATCAACCTCAGTCTGTTCAATCTCTCTTCATAACTGAAACACTTCTGCCCTGACAATATCCTGGTAAGTCACTTCTGCACTGTTCCCAGTGGTATCGAATCTCGGCAATGATGTCAAATGCGGAACTGTACACAATCCCCTCGTTGGAGCTGAATGAACAAATAAAATAAATGACGCAGAAAGCCGCAGAAACGTGTCTTATCTAATAAATTATATTTTTCTCAACACTGCCCTTAGTTTTCCTGAGGCTGATGCCACAGTAAATTCTGGTGTAGCTCCATAAACGCTGCTACTTTACGATTGATCTCACAACTGCGGGATCGAAATGGATCGAAAGATTTCTAGGTCCTCATGGTGGGATTGGGGAAGGTCCACGCAGCAAGAGTGTCCCGAGCAGCACAGATTGAATGGTGTCAATGTGAAAGTGAATTTTCTATTGTGCAGTACCTCAGGGAAGTGGGAGAAGGGACGGAAAGGAGGGTTCTTAGTCGAAGGATAAAGAGAAATCTCTGAAAATGAGTGGGCTTCGTTCTGATTTATGAAACGCAGAGATGTGAGGGCATCGGATTTGAAGAAATAAACTGATCACTTTGGAAAATATTATCATATAAAAACAATTAGTTCCTAATACCGCTTATTGGGCACGTGACAGACGAAGTAGAAATCGACAAATGCAACACTGAGATTACCCAGATTCGAGCCGAGGGTCCTACGCCATAATACAGTGTATTAACCACTGTCAAGTCACAGCACCACAATGAAGCATGCCGTTAAA
>NW_025146943.1:0-1317 GCF_004010195.1 Chiloscyllium plagiosum | reverse complement strand
GATTATGTGACAACAAGGCCTGGTGTGTGGGCTTGGGGACTTGGACATGGAGGAGTTCAGGCCCCAAAATTATTGAACTCGATATTGAGTCCAGGGGCCTGCAGAGTTCCCAAGCAGAAAAGTGGGAGTTTGTTCTTCCAACTTGTGCTGATCTTCACTAGAACACTGCTGCCAGCCTGAGCCAGAGATGTTGGCCAGGGAACAGTGTCGCGTGATAAAATGGAAGGAAACTGGAAGCTCAGCGTCTTTTTGGGGGATATAACGGAGATGTCCATAAGACCATAAGACATGGGAGAACAAGGCCATTCGGCCCATCGGGTCCACTTTGCGATTTAATCTTGGCCGATGCGCGTTTCAATTCCACTTACCTGCACTCTCTGTAGCCGTTAATTATTTGCGAGACCAAGAATTTATCAATCTCTGCATTGAAGACACCCAATGTCCTGGCCTCCACTGTGCTCTTTGGCAATGAACTCCACACGTTCACCACTCCTTGACTGGAGAAACATTGCACTTGTTCACGTTGAATTTCATCAGCCATTTTCCTAAACTAAATCTGTCCGCAGCCTCCCCACTTCCTCAGTACGACCTGCCTGTCCACCTAACTTTGTATCATCGACGAACTTTGCCAGAATGTCCCCAGTCCCTTCATCCCGATCAATTATATATAAAGTGAATAGCTGCAGCCCCAACACTAAACCCTGCGGGACACCACATGTCACCAGCTGCCATTCTGAAAAAGAACCTTTTATCCAAACTCTCTGCCTTCCGTCAGACAGCCAATAACCAATACAAGCCAATAGTTCACCTTGAACACCTTGGGCCCTCACCTTACTCAGCAGCCTCCTGTGAAGCACTTTATCAAAGGCCTTTTGAAAGTCTAGATATATAATATCCACTGGGTTTCCCTTTTCTAACCTACTTGTTACGTCTTCAAATAATTCCAACAGGGTTGTCAGGCATGGCCTCCCCTTACTAAATCCATGCTGACTTGTTTTAATCTGGCACTGCACTTCCAAGAATTTAGAAATCTCATCTTTAACGATGGGTTCTAGAATTTTACCAACAACCAACGTTAGGCTAATTAGCCTATAATTTTCCATCCTTTGCCTTGATCCTTTCTTGAACAAGGGGGTTACAACGGTTATTTTCAAAACGTCTGGGACTTTCCCTGACTCCAGTGATTTTTCAAAGATCTCATGAGCACCTCTTCTATTTCCTTAGCCATCCTTCTCAGAATTCTAGAATGTAGCCCATTGGGGCCAGGAGATAACGATTTTTAGACCTTTTAGCTTTTCTGGCACTTCCTCTTTTGTC
>NW_025146942.1:0-1317 GCF_004010195.1 Chiloscyllium plagiosum | reverse complement strand
CCATGCATCAAAGGAATCAATTTCTCGGGCACAAGGTCAGTAGGTAGGATGTTCATAGAACATAGATCATTACAGCGCTGTACAGGCCCTTCAGCCCTCGATGTTGCGCCGACCTGTCATACCAATCTGAACCCCATCTAACCTATACTATTCCATGTACATCCATATGCTTGTCCAATGACGATTTAAATGTATTTAAAGTTGGCGAAGCTACTACCGTTACAGGCAAAGCATTCCATACCCTTACTACTCTCTGAGTAAAGAAACTACCTCTGACATCTGTCCTATATCTGTCACCCCTCAATTTAAAGCTATGCCCCCTTGTGCTAGCCGTCACCATACTTGGAAAAAGGGTTTCCCTGTCCACCCTATCTAACCCTCTCATTACCTTATATATCTCTCTAAGTCACCACTCAACCTTCTTCTCTCCAACGAAAACAGCCTCAAGTCCCTCAGACCTTCCTCGGAAGAGCCTCCCTCCATACCAGGCAACATCCTAGTAAATCTCCTCCGCACCCTTTCCAAAGCTTCTACATTCTTCTTAGAATGTGGTGAACAGAACTGTACACAATACTCCAAGTGCGGCCGCACCAGAGATTTGTACAACTGTAGCATAACCTAATGATTCCTGAACTCTGTCCCTATGTTTAAAAAAAAAGCTAAAACACTGTATGCCAACTTAACAATACAGTCAACCTGGGTGGCAACTTTCAAAGATCTGTGTACCTGCACACCGAGATCTCTCTGCTCATCTACACTACCAAGAATCTTACCGTCACCCCAATACTTTGCATTCCGGTTACTCCGACCAAAGTGAATCACCTGACACTTGTCCGCATTAAACTCCATTTGCCACCTCTCAGCCCAGCTCTGCAGCTTATCTATGCCTCTCTGTAACCTACAACATCTTTCGGCACTATCCACAACTGTACTGACCTTAGTGTCCTCTGCAAATTTACTAGCCCACCCTTCTACTCCATCGTCCAGGTCGTTTATACAACACTGATCCTTGCGGCACACCACGTGTAACTGGACTCCAGGATGAACATTTCCCATCAACCACCACTCTGTTTCCTTTCAGCAAGCCAATTACTGATCCAAACTGCTATAACTTCCACAGTGCCATTCCTCCACATTTTGTACAATAGCCTACTGTGCGGAACCTTATCAAACGCGTTGCTGAAATCCATATACACCACATCAACCGGTTTACTCTCATCTACCTGTTTGGTCACCTTCTCAAATAACTCAACATGGTTTGTGAGGCACAACCTAACCTTCACTAAACTGTGCGGACGATCCGTAATCAAATTATTA
>NW_025146941.1:0-1317 GCF_004010195.1 Chiloscyllium plagiosum | reverse complement strand
AATTCTACTCACGACCCCTGGTGTATGTCTATGGGTGGCGAATAAGCCAGAGAGCAATGAGTTCAGTGAGCAATTCACTCGCCCTGGAAGCAGGTAACCATGTTAATCCTATTAACACCGATTATTTTTTTTTTTGCGGGAATATGCTGCACTGCACAGCACACATACACCACGATGGCCCTGAGGAACCATAAGAGAAGTATTGGTTCAGGAGATTGGTTAAACCAGGTCAGTTGTTACTTTGCGAATTTTATTGAGGGGATGGCAGATGTACAGTCAGTGTGAACTTATGTAAAGTACCTGTCACGGCAAGTAAACTCTGTATGTTTGATGTGGAAGGCTATGCTCCTCACGTGCCACTGGCGAAGGTATCCAGTGACTGATGGCAGGATTTGGGGCCATGGGTACTAAAGGCTTAAAGAACGAAATCTTGGGTGTTCTGGGACGATGTGGGTATGTGGTTCAATGCAGATGTGCGGACATATTGGAAGAAATTAATTTGTTTAACTCAGGCAATAGAACAGTCGAGGTAACCCCCGCTAGCGATGAAGAGCCTCGAAGGCCTGCCTGGCGTTTCCCTAAGACAAACTTCTCAGACCCAAGATTAATAACGGTCCCTACTGAATTATGGGTAAAAGGCAAACATGATGTGGGGCTTATACGAGGTTGTGAACTAAGACGGGAAACCATAAAGTCGGAGTATCGTCCTTGCAGGGCACAATACCCGTTAAAACCCAAGGCCATGGACGTAGTTACTCCAGTCTTTCAATCCTTCCCAAAGGCTAGGGAGATAATCCCCTGTGTAAACTCACCGATGAGAACTCCCATTTTTCTGATCAAAAAGGCAAAAATTCCAAGTGAACCGGGAGAATGCAGGTTTGTTCAAGACCTGCAAACAGTCAATAACAGTGTTGTCCCGCGCGCATCAAATGTTCCAAAACTCTATACTGTATTAGTTCAATTTCGACTGGACAGTAAATGGTTCCCTGCTGTGGATTTAGCAAATACATTCTTTAGTGGAACGGTGCATCCAGATAGCCAATTATGGTTCGCTTTTTCATTCAAAGGGAAATCTTATGAGTTCACACGACTTTGTCAATGTTACTGTGAGTCACCCACCATATATAAGGAGGCTCTACGCAGGAGTCTGGAGACTTTTCTTTTAACCCCTGGGTCTGCGCTTCTGCAATCTGTCGACAATTGCTTAAAAGTAGCACCGACAGACGAACAACGTGAGAAGGACTCCCTTGCATTGCACGAGGGAAGGGCACAAAGCCAGTCTCACAAAGCTTCGATTTATGCAACAACAGGTGTAGT
>NW_025146940.1:0-1317 GCF_004010195.1 Chiloscyllium plagiosum | reverse complement strand
GCTGTTTTCCCTGGAGCATTGGTGGGTGAGGGGTGACCTTATAGAGGTTTGTAAAATCATGAGGGGCATAGTTAGGGTATATAAGGTTTTCTTTGTTTAAAGGAAATGTAACATTGATGTTCCAGGTGTGATTCAGTTGGTTAAACCACTTTGCATTAAGCCAAACAGAATTTATTTAAACACTACGGCTGAAACACAAACAATAGAAAGTGGAATTAAGAATAACTAAACGATTGGAAAACATAACCAACTACTTGATACAGTAACTTACTAATTTCCTGATCCAATGTCGTAACATCTCATAAACACACCCCTTGGCAAAAAATGTAAATTCAAGCTTGTATTCTTACAGGCGGAGGGAACAACATCCAGAGAAATGTCCGAGTACTCAGTTAGGAATCATTTACTGAAGCTTGCAACCTTCTGATACTCAAAACATCTTGGAATTGCTGCAGCTAGACCAAACCTAGAAGAACCTGAACTGGCCACTCCTTTTCCATTGTTAAACTGTTTTTAAGAAAAACCTACAGGCACTCTAGACTCTTTGGCACCTCTGCCTTTACAATCCCTCTTCAAAAAAACAGAGGCCAAAGTAACCTTTTTAAAGTGACAGCATCCTCACACCACCACACCCCCCACTCCCCCTCCCCCCTGACACACACTCACACACACACAAACACACTCACAGGGAGTCTCTCTCTCTCACACACACAGTCTCTCTCTCTGTCTCACTCTTACTCACACTCACACACACATGGTCTTTCCCTCTGTCATGCACAGACATGGTCTTTGTTTGTGTGTCTGTCTGTCTCTCTTTCTCTCACACACACAGGCATGATTTCTCTCTCTCTCTCACACACACACACACGCACCCACTCGCACACACACACAGGCATGTGTTTTTCTCTCTCTCTCTCTTTCTCACTCACTCACACTCACACTCTCAGGCATAGTGTTTCTCTCTCTCTTATACACGCACACATACGGAATTCTCTGTCTGTCTCTCTCTCTCACACACACACAGAGGCATGGTCTTTTTCTCCCTCTCTTTCTCACTCACTCACTCACTCTCAAACACACCCACTCTTAGGCATAGTGTTTCTCTCTCTCTTACACACACACACAGATATATGGTCTTTCTCTCTGTCTCTGTCTCTCTCTCTCTCTCTCTCTCTCTCTCTCTCTCTCTCTCTCGATCTCTCTCTCACACACAATGGTCTTTTCATTTCATGGGTTGTGGGTGTCGCTGGCTGACCAGCATTTTATGCCTCTCCCTAGTTGTTCTTGAGAAGGTGGAGGTGAGCTGCCGCCTTGAAC
>NW_025146939.1:0-1317 GCF_004010195.1 Chiloscyllium plagiosum | reverse complement strand
GGAGGGAGGTGGGAATGTGTTCCTGGGGGAGGAGGGAGGTGGGAATGTGTTCCTGGACGAGGAGGGAGGTGAGAGTGTGTTCCTGGAGGAGGGAGGTGAGCGTGTGTTCCTGGAGGAGGCGGGAGGTGGGAATGTGTTCCTGGACGAGGAGGAGGTGGGAGTGTTTTCCTGGAGGAGGGAGGTGAGAGTGTGTTCCTGGAGGAGGGAGGTGAGAGTGAGTTCTTGGAGGAGGGAGGTGAGAGTGAGTTCCTGGAGGTGGGAGGTGAGAGTGTATTCCTGGAGGAGTAGAGAGTGTGTTCCTGGATGAGGAGGGAGGTGGGAGTGCGTTCCTGGAGGAGGGAGGTGAGAGTGTGTTCCTGGATGAGGAGGGAGGTGGGAGTGCGTTCCTGGAGGAGGGAGGTGAGAGTGTGTTCCTGGATGAGGAGGGAGGTGGGAGTGCGTTCCTGGAGGAGGGAGGTGAGAGTGTGTTCCTGGAAGAGGGAGGTGAGAGTGAGTTCCTGGAGCAGGAGGGAGGTGAGAGTGTGTTCCTGGAGGAGGGAGGGAGGTGAGAGTGTGTTCCTGGAGGAGGAGGGAGGTGAGAGTGTGTTCCTGGTGGAGCAGGGAGGTGAGAGCGTGTTCCTGGAGGAGGGAGGGGGTTGAGAGTGTGTTCCTGGAGGAGGAGGGACGTGAGAGTGTGTTCCTGGAAGGGGAGGGAGGTGAGAGTGTGTTCCTGGAGGAGGAGGGAGGTGTGAATGTGTTCCTGGAGGAGGAGGGAGGTGGGAATGTGTTCCTGGATGAGGAGGGAGGTGGGAGTGTGTTCCTGGAGGAGGGAGGTATGAGTGTGTTCCTGGAGGAGGAGGGAGGTGAGAGTGTGTTCCTGGAGGAGGGAGGTGAGAGTGTGTTCCTGGAGGAGGAGGGAGGTGACAGTCTGTTCCTGGTGGAGGGGGAAGGTGAGAGTGTGTTCTTGGAGGAGGAGGGAGGTGAGAGTGTGTTCCTGGAGGAGGGAGGTGAGAGTGTGTTCCTGGATGAGGAGGGAGGTGGGAGTGTGTTCCTGGATGAGGAGGGAGGTGAGAGTGTGTTCCTGGAGGAGGAGGGAGGTGAGAGTGTGTTCCTGCAGTAGGAGGGAGGTGTGAGTGTGTTCCTGGAGGAGGAGGGAGGTGGGAATGTGTTCCTGGATGAGGGAGGTGAGAGTGGTTTCCTGGAGGAGGAGGGAGGTGAGAGAGTGTTCCTGGAGGAGGGAGGTGAGAGTGTGTTCCTGGAGGAGGGAGGTGGGAACGTGTTCCTGGACGAGGAGGGAGGTGGGATTGTGTTCCTGGAGGAGGGAGGTGAGAGTGTGTT
>NW_025146938.1:0-1317 GCF_004010195.1 Chiloscyllium plagiosum | reverse complement strand
GAAACTCAATCCCTCTACTAATAAAAGCTAACACACCATATACCTTCTTAACAGCCTGATCAACCTGGGTGGCAACTTTCATCAATCTATGTGCATGGACACTGCGATCTCTCTGCTCATCTGCACTACCAAGATTCTTACCATTAGCTCAGTACTCTTTCTTCCTGTTGCTCCTTGCAAAGTGAATCACCTCACACTTTTCCACATTAAACTCTCAGCCCAGTTCTGCAGCTTATCTATGTCCCTTTGTAATCTGCAACATCCTCCAGCACTATCCACAACTCCACTGACTTTAGTGTCATCCTCAAATTTACTAACCCATCCTTCTACTCCCTCATTGAGGTCATTTATTAAAATGATAAACAGCAGTGGCCCCAAAACAAATCCTTTTGGTACACCATTAGTAACAAATCCAGTATAAATATTTCCCATCACCCACCCCCTCTTTCTTTCAGCTAGCCAATTTCTGATCCATACTGCTAAATCACTCTCAATTCCATGCCTCTGTAATTGTCTAATACCTACACCTTACTGAAATCCATATATACCGCATCAACCTGACATAGTATGTAGATGGGCTAACAAGAGACAAGGCTATATCCTCATCCACCTGTTTGGTTCCTTCTTAAGAACTCAAAGTTTATGAGGCATGATCTACCCTTCATAAAACCATGTTGACTATCCCTAATCAACTTATTCCTTTCTAGATGATTATAAATCCTATCTTTTATAACCTTTTCCAACACTTTACCCATGACTGAAGTAAGCCCCACTGGTCTATAATTAGCAGAGTTGTCTCTATTCCCCTTCTTCAACAAGGGGACAACATTTGCTATCCTTAGGGCACTATTATTGTAGACAATGACAATGTAAAGCTCAAAGCCAAAGGCTCTGCAATCTCCTCCCTGGCTTCCCAGAGAATCCTAGGATAAATCCCATCCAGCCCAGGGGACTTGTCTATTTCACACTTTCCAGAATTGCTAACACCTCCTCCTTATGAACCTCCGTCGTATCTGGTCTAATAGTCTGTATCTCAGTGTTGTCCTTGATAACGTTTTTTCTCTCCCAGTGTGAATACTGATGAAAAGTACTCATTCAGAGCTTCCCCTATCTCTTTCGACTCTGCAACAATTCCCATTATTATCCTTGATTGGCCTTAGTCTTACTCTAGTCTTTCTTTTATTCGTGATATACCTATAGCCTATAGAAAGCTTTAAAGTTTTTCTTGATGCCATCGACTTCTCATGTTCCCTCCTGGCTCTTAGCTCTCTCTTTAGGTCTTTTCTGGCTAACTTGTAACTCTCAAGCGCCCTAACT
>NW_025146937.1:0-1317 GCF_004010195.1 Chiloscyllium plagiosum | reverse complement strand
TCATTGGGAGGCCTAGTTCGATTATTGCCCGCATTCTTTTCGGACTTATTCGTTTCTGTCCCTGGCTTATCAAGTGTCCCAGGTACTTAACCTCTTTCTCGACATATTGGAGCTTCTTCTGACTCACTCTTAACCCCTTCTCAGCTAGGTAATTTAACAGGGCATTAGTCCCAAGTAGGACGTCCTCCTCCGCGGGTCTGGATAAAAGGAGATCGTCCACGTATTGTATAAGCTTAAGGGCCGGGGACAAGGTTAGTCCCTCCAATAATTGTTCCAGAATCTGCCCGAACAGAGTCGGGGACTCAGTGAATCCTTGGGGGAGCACGGTCCACCTGTACTGCTGTTTTCTGCCAGTATCAGGATCCTCCCATTCAAAAGCAAAAAGATCCCTACTCTCCTTGTCCAGGGGACACGCCTTGAAGGCATCCTTTAAGTCTATAACACTAAACCAGCCGTGGTCCGAGGGTATTCGCCCCAGAATAGTGTATGGGTTCGGTACCACGGGGTGCCGTACTTGGACAATTTTATTTACTTCCCTTAGGTCTTGGACCATTCTGTAGCTCCCGTCCGACTTCCGGACCGGCAGGATGGGGGAATTGTTTCGTGACATACAGGGCTCTACCAAATCATCTTTTATTAGGTCTTCCATAACTGTCTTCAGACCCTGCCTCCCTTCCCAAGAGATGGGGTATTGGCGCACTCTGACGTCGGGGCTCTGGGGCTTTAATTTTACCTCCACAGGTCGAATTGCGAGTCCCCCCCGGTTCCCTTTGGCGACCCAAACCCTAGGGTCTATTTCTGTCAATCGGGACTCACTAAGGTATGACATGGTAACGGCTAATTCATCCTCTTCTCCCACTTCTATTCGTAATCCGAAACGGACTATCAAATCCCGTCCCAACAACCCATAGGGTTGTGGTTCGAATATTTTCGCACTAAAAACCCCACCCTTAACTCCTGAAATGTTTAATGTTTTAGATTAGATTAGATTACATTACATTTTTTTAGATTACATTACGAGCTCCTCCTCCTCCAGCCGTAAGGGTTGTGGTTTGAATATTTTCGCACTAAAAACCCCACCCTTAACTCCTGAAATGTTTAAATGTTTTAGCTTGGAAGCCAACCCCCCTAGGATGGAGGGAGATTGAGGACCTGCCGGCGCCTGTGTCAACTAAGAAGGTAACATCTTGTAAAAATGGGCCCACCCGTAAATTTACCAGGGGTTCTTGGTAGGCCCGTGTTCCGATCCTCCCCTGACTTCCCTAATCCATTTGTTCACGCTCTATTTCATACATCCCTTCTCTTTCCCTTTTAAAC
>NW_025146936.1:0-1317 GCF_004010195.1 Chiloscyllium plagiosum | reverse complement strand
TTCAGTAAGGCCTTCGGTAAGGTTCCACATGGTGCGCTGCTCTGGAAGTTTAGATCACATGGAATTGAGGGGGAGCTGGCAAATCAAATCCAGAATTTGCTTGATGGTCGGAAACATAGGGCAATAGTGGAATGGAGGCCTGTCATGAGTGGAATACCTCAGGGCATGGTTCTGGGACTATTACTGATTGTTTTATGCATGTATATTGTGTATATATTTACATATTACATACATTTATGATTTAGATGAGAATGTACAGGCATGAATTATAAGTTTCAAGGTGACACTAAAATAGACGGCGTGGACAGTGAGGAAGACTATCAGGAATTTCAGAAATTACAGCAGTGCCTTGAACAGGTGAGGAACTGGGTCGAGAATTGGCAAATGGAGTTTAATACAGATAAGTGTAAGTTCTTGCATTTTAGAAAGTCAAATCAAGGTAGGAGTTTCATGGTGAATGGCAGGGTCTTAAGGAGTGTATTGAAACAAAGGGACCTTGGAATTCAGGTTCAAGGTTCTCTGAAAGTGGAGTCACAGGTAGATAGGGCAGTGAAAAATGGCATTTGGCACACTGGCCTTCATCAGTCAGTGTAATGAGTATCGAAATTTGGGAGTTATGTTGCAGTTATACAGGATGCTGGTGAGGCAATACTGGCAGTGTTATGTTCAGTGTTGTTCACTTTGCTATCGGAAGGATGTTATTAAACTGGAAATAGTGCAGAAGAAAGTTAGGAGGATGTTGCCCGGACTCAATGGTCTGAGTTATAGTGAGAGGTTGGGCAAGCTCGGAGTGTTTACTTTCGAGCGTATTAGACTGAGGGGGATCTGATTGAAGTGTATAAGATCATGGAAAGCATGGATAGAGTGGATGCACTCAGTCTTTTTCCCCAGGGTTGAGCAACCACGGACTGGAGGGCATCAATTTAAGATCCGAGGGGAAAGAGTAAAAGGGAACCTGAGGGGCAATTTCTTTTACACACATGGTGGTATGCACATGGAATAAGCTGCCACCAGAAGTATTTGAGGCGGGTACATTCACAAAATTTAAAATGCATTTGGACAAATACACGGATAGGAATGAATAAGAAGGATATGGGCAAGGGCAGGTAAATGTGGTTAATGTGAATGGACATTTCGTTCGGAATGGACCAGTTTGAGCTGAAGGGCCTTTCTCCGTGCTGTCGGACTGCATGACTCTCACAATCATTGCTTCTCCCACAGAATGTTATATTGTACTTCCGCAATTCACTGGAGCGTAATTAACCCTCTAGCCTCCGGGCTTCCGTGATGCTTGACCAGAATGTTCAAACATTCGAT
>NW_025146935.1:0-1317 GCF_004010195.1 Chiloscyllium plagiosum | reverse complement strand
GTGTGTTCTCTCTCACTCGTGTGTTTTCTCTCTGTCTCTCGCTCTTCTGTGTTTTCTCTCTCTCTCTCGTGTGTTTTCTCTTTCTCTCTCTCGTGTGTTCTCTCTCTCCCGTGTGTTCTCTCTCACTCTTGTGTTCTCTCTCACTTGTGTGTTCTCTCTCACTCATGGGTTCTCTCTCCTTTGTGTGTTTTCTCTCTCTCTCGTGGGTTTTCTCTCTCTCTCGTGTGTTTTCTCTCTCTCTCTCTCTCTCGTGTGGTCTCTCTCTCTCTCGTGTGTGTTCTCTCTCCCTCATGTGTTCTGTCTCTCTCTCGCTCTCGTGTGTTCTCCTCCTCTCTCTCGCTCTCGTGTGTTCTCTCTCTCTCTCTCTCTCGCTCTCGTGTGTTCTCTTTATCTCTCTCACTGTTGTATGTTCTCTCTCTCTCTCGTGTGTTCCCTCTCTCTCTCGTGTGTTCTCTCTCTCTCGTGTGTTCTCTCTCTCTCGTGTGTTCTATCTCTCTCTCGTGTCTTCTCTCTCTCGTGTGTTCTCTCTCTCTCGTGTGTTCTCTCTCTCGTGTTTTCTCTCTCTCTCGTGTGTTCTCTCTCTCTCTCGTGTGTTCTCTCTCTCATGCGTTTTCTCTCTCTCTCTCGTGTGTTCCCTCTCTCTATCTCGTGTGTTCCCTCTCTCTGTCGTGTGTTCCCTCTCTCTCTCGTGTGTTCCCTCTCTCTCTCGTGTCGTCTCTCTCTCGTGTTCTTTCTCTCTCTCTTGTGTTCTCTCCCTCTCTCACTCTCATGTGTTCTCTCTCTCTCTCGTGTGTTCTCTCTCTCTCTCACTCTCATGTGTTCTCTCGCTCTGTCTCTCACTCTCGTATGTTCCCTCTCTCTCTCTCGTGTGTTTTCTCTCTCTCTCTCTCGTGTGTTCTCTCTCTCTCTCCCTCTCGTGTGTTCTCTCTCTCTGTCTCTCTCACTCTCGTATGTTCTCTCTCTCTCGCTCTCGTGTGTTCTCTCTCTCTCTTGCTCTCGTGTGTTCTCTCTCTCGCTCTCTCTCGTGTGTCCTCTATCTCTCTCTCGTGTGTTTTCTCTCTCTCTCTCTCGTGTGTTCTCTCTCTCTCTCTCGCTCTCGTGTGTTCTCTCTCTCTCTCGCTCTCGTGTGTTTTCTCTCTCTCTCTCTCGTAGGTTTTCTCTCTCTCTCTCGTGTGTTCTCTCTCTCGCTCTCTCTCATGTGTTCTCTCTCTCTCTCGTGTGTTCTCTCTCTCTCTCACGTGTGTTCTCTCTCTCTCTCGTGTGTTCTCTCTCTCTCTCGTGTGGTCTCTCTCTCTCTCTCGCTCTCGTGTGTTCTCT
>NW_025146934.1:0-1317 GCF_004010195.1 Chiloscyllium plagiosum | reverse complement strand
TGTGTTTGCAGTAAAAACGTTGTGTGTGTTTGCAGTATAAACGTTGTGTGTGTTTGCAGTATAAACGTTGTGTGTGTGTTTGCAGTAAAAACGTTGTGTGTGTGTTTGCAGTAACAACGTTGTGTGTGTTTGCAGTATAAACGTTGTGTGTGTGTTTGCAGTAAAAACGTTGTGTGTGTTTGCAGTATAAACGTTGTGTGTGTTTGCAGTATAAACGTTGTGTGTGTGTTTGCAGTAAAAACGTTGTGTGTGTTTGCAGTATAAACGTTGTGTGTGTTTGCAGTATAAACGTTGTGTGTGTGTTTGCAGTAAAAACGGTGTGTGTGTTTGCTGTAAAAACATTGTGCTGTGTTTGCAGTAAAAACTGTGTGTGTGTGTTTGCAGTAAAAACGTTGTGTGTGCGTTTGCAGTAAAAACTGTGTGTGTGTGTTTGCAGTAAAAACGTTGTGTGTGTGTCTGCAGTAAAAACGTTGTGTGTGCGTTTGCTGTAAAATCGTTGTGTGTGTGTTTGCAGTAAAAACGTTGTGTGTGTGTTTGCTGTAAAAACGTTGTGTGTGTTTGCTGTAAAAACATTGTGCTGTGTTTGCAGTAAAAACTGTGTGTGTGTGCGCAGTAAAAACGTTGTGTGTGTTTGCAGTAAAAACGTGGTGTGTGCGTTTGCAGTAAAAACGTTGTGTGTGTTTTTGCTGTAAAAACGTTATGTGTGTGTGTGCGCAGTAAAAACGTTGTGTGTGTTTGCAGTAAAAACGTTGTGTGTGTGTTTGCAGTAAAAACGTTGTGTGTGTGTGTGCAGTAAAAACGTTGTGTGTGTGTGTGCAGTAAAAACGTTATGCGTGTGTTTGCAGTAAAAATGTGGTGTGTGTGTTTGCAGTAAAAACGTTGTGTGCGTTTGCAGTAAAAACGTTGTGTGCGTTTGCAGTAAAAACGTTGTGTGTGTTTGCTGTAAAAACATTGTGCTGTGTTTGCAGTAAAAACGTTTTGTGTTTGCAGTAAAAACATTGTGTGTGTGTTTGCAGTAAAAACGTTGTGTGTGTTTGCTGTAAAAACATTGTGCTGTGTTTGCAGTAAAAACGTTTTGTGTTTGCAGTAAAAACGTTGTGTGTGTGTTTGCAGAAAAAATGTTGTGTGTGCGTTTGCAGTAAAAACTGTGTGTGTGTTTTTGCAGTAAAAACGTTGTGTGTGTGTTTGCATTAAAAACGTGGTGTGTGTGTTTGCAGTAAAAACGTTGTGTGTGTGTTTGCAGTAAAAACGTGTGTGTGTTTGCAGTAAAAACGTGTGTGTGTCTGCAGTAAAAACGTTGTGTGTGTGTTTGCAGTA
>NW_025146933.1:0-1317 GCF_004010195.1 Chiloscyllium plagiosum | reverse complement strand
TCGGCCCAACATGTCCACACCGACCCGCCAAAGCCAACCCACCCATACCCCTACATTTACCCCTTACCTAACACTACGGGCAATTTAGCACGGCCTATTCACCCTGACCTACACATCTTTGGACTGTGGGAGGAAACCGGAGCACCCGGAGGAAACCCACGCAGACACAGGGAGAATGTGCAAACTCCACACAGTCAGTCGCCTGAGGCGGGAATTGAACCCGGGTCTCTGGCGCTGTGAGGCAGCAGTGCTAACTGTAGGGAAATCTAAGCCAATCTTGAAAAGCCAGCGTTGGAGCACAGTGTACACGTCAGGTCACCAGTGGCCAGGAAGACAATGGAGAGTGGCCCAAGGATATTTGGGAAGAGGGCCTTGTGAACAGGCAAAGATTGGAGGAGTCAGGCAGAGGGAGATCTCATGGAGGAACGCCTGAGATCATGGAGGGGACCTTGCAGGGAGGGGGGGTGGTGGTGTTCCCATGTACCCGCTGCCCCCCCTTGTCCTTCTGGGTGGGAGTGGGGGCCGTGGGTTTGGGGGAAGGTGCTGCCTGAGGGTCTTTGCTGAGTTTCTGCAGTGCCCCTTGTAGATGGCCCACCCTGCTGCTACTGAGCGTCGGTGGGGGGGGGGAGGGAGGGAGGGAGGGACCCCCTCTAGCTCACGAGATGTGAAGTTATCCGCTTTGGATAAAATGGAAGATTATATTTTTCAGAGAGACCTGAAACTTTCTGGTGTTCCGAGTGAGTTGGTCGCGTCTGCGTTAGGGAACGCAGGGACAGCGAAGCTGCGAGGAAGGCCAGCAGAGAGTCGGTTTTATTGCGAGGGGGACAAGAAATAGAGGATTTGCAGGAATTCATTGGAGGGGGGACTTTTGGTGGGACACACTCTCTGTAATTGAGGAAGGATGGACGCATATTGGAGGCATTGACAGGGTGAGGATTGAGACCCAAGGGGCCTCTAGCCTACGACTCCAATACAAGGTCAAATCCAAACTGCTGAGGGTTAGTCTCTGAGATCTCCCCCACTCCCTGCCTCCACCCCAGCCCCTCCATCCCCCTCCTCTAGGGTGGTACCAGCCTGAGGTGGGCAGGGGTGACCCTGATTGGATTCCTGTGTTGGCACGGCCGAGGGTTTGGTCTCCAGGTTATGCAGTTGGCGACACAGTGACTGGACGTAGGTGAAGACACACTTGGCATCAGGGTGTCTGCCCATCCGGATCATGTCAGCCACATCGATCAGGGGCATGCAGTTCGCCCGAGCTCTGACACAGGGAGAGAGACAGAGAGAGAGAGGCAGAGAGGCAGAGAGAGAGAGGGAGAC
>NW_025146932.1:0-1317 GCF_004010195.1 Chiloscyllium plagiosum | reverse complement strand
ACAGGACGCCAACAGTCCCAATTTGCACTGTACCTCTGACATTTGGCTATGGGGAGCTTTAAGCATTACGTAAATATTGCTCCAATTATTCAGAACATGTCACTGTATACTGGGTCAGGTATTTGGAAGGGTCCTAATGCTTTGATATCTATGCACTCTGCCTCTCTCGAAGTATACAGAAGATAGCACGAATTAATAAGAATCTACATTTATCAGGCACCTTTCATGCTATCTGTTTTGAACCTATGTAATTCATTTGTTGCAAGTACAACACAACATGACGTTGCATATCCACACTATAACAAAAAGATATATTTCTTAGCAATGACTGTACACTTGACTCTCGCAATGTTACTGACTCAGAAAACTGTGTCAACAGGCAAGTTGACAAAGAGCACAAAGTAGCTTTTTGCTCCCTTGCTCATTTTCGCAACACATCATGAACACACAGTCTAGCAGATGAGACTTGTGGGCTTTGGGCAGTGATTTTGATATTCTACGTCATGGACACTGAACTCCCTAAACAGTCTGCAAGTTGTGAAAATTCCAAATGTTGTTTTACAAGAGGCACTGGTACATCAGCTAAGATATTATGGTCTCAATAAGATGGTTCTTTTTATAATTTGACCTCATGCTGTCACTCTTTCAGTGATTCACAGTCATTGCTCACTACTTTAATGGCCATGACCTCCTGACCTCATAGCAGCATGTTTCCACGTACTGTGGATCATCCTGCAATGGGGACAGGACCTGATATGGTCATACCTAACTGCTGATGGTTAAGGCAGGGATGTTGGCTGAAAGGTATAATTCTTTGAGTGTGACTACGTGACGTGCTTGTGCTGTGGGACAACTTTCTCAACATCCCACCAGTCTCCCGATGGTGCTGGAGTGAACTGCATACATTTGACAGAGCTGGGTCTGACTTTGCTGACATCAATTCTGAATTTCCTGACTTTTATTTAAAACTGGGTTGGTACCTGTGTGCCCTGGAATAGAATTTCAACACACTTTGCCTCAGACACAAAATTTCTGCCACTTGGACCACACGTGACACCTTAAAATGTTGATTCATTGCAGTCTTACAGACAAAACGATCATCGCCATCAAGAGCAGTCACACAGGAGCATGTACTCTTTTACCTGGTGGATAGTAGTCGATCGGTTTTTCTGGGAAAAAAAAATTAGAAGTTGAATGATTTACAGGACAGAGATTGTTTGAAATACAAATGCTTGAACAACAAAAATGGAAACAACAAGACAATGTTTTCCGCAAAACCACTGTTACAAACTGCTGAGGCACATTCCTAAGAATGGT
>NW_025146931.1:0-1317 GCF_004010195.1 Chiloscyllium plagiosum | reverse complement strand
TATCTGACATGATCCAGTGATGTCTGACAGATTGCCAGGGCAGTCAGTGTGAATGATCCAGTGATATCGGACAGATTCCAGGAGTAGTCAGTCTAAATGATCCAGTGATATCGAACAGATTATCAGAGCAGTCAGCCTCAATGATCCAGTGATATCTGACAGATTCCCTGGGCAGTCAGCCTAAATGATCCAGTGATATCTGACATGATCCAGTGATGTCTGACAGATTCCCAGGGCAGTCAGTGTGAATGATCCAGTGATATCAGACAGATTCCCCAGAGCAGTCAGTGTGAATGATCCAGTGATATCGGACAGATTCCCGGAGCAGTCAGTGTAAATGATCCAGTGATATCTGACAGATTCCCTGGGCAGTCAGTCTAAATGATCCAGTGATATCTGACATGATCCAGTGATGTCTGACAGATTCCCCAGGGCCGTCAGTGTAAATCATCCAGTGATATGTGACAGATTCCCCAGAGCAGTCAGTCTAAATGATCCAGTGATATCTAACAGATTATCAGAGTAGTCAGTCTAAATGATCCAGAGATATCTGACAGATTCCCTGGGCAGTCAGTCTAAATGATCCAGTGATATCTGACATGATCCAGTGATGTCTGACAGATTCCCCAGGGCCGTCAGTGTAAATGATCCAGTGATATGTGACAGATTCCACAGAGCAGTCAGTCTAAATGATCCAGTGATATCAGACAGATTCCCGGAGCAGTCAGTGTAAATGACCAGTGATATCTGACAGATTATCAGAGCAGTCAGTCTAAATGATCCAGAGATATCTGACAGATTCCCCAGGGCAGTCAGTGCAAATGATCCAGTGATATCTGACAGATTCCCCAGGCAGTCAGTGTAAATGATCCAGTGATATCTGACAGATTCCCGGAGCAGTCAGTGCAAATGATCCAGAGATATCTGACAGATTCCCTGGGCAGTCAGTGTAAATGATCCAGTGATATCTGACATGATCCAGTGATGTCTGACAGATTCCCCAGGGCAGTCAGTGTAAATGATCCAGTGATATCTGACAGATTCCCCAGGCAGTCAGTGTAAATGATCCAGTGATATCTGACAGTTTCCCGGAGCAGTCAGTGTAAATGATCCAGTGATATCTGACAGATCCCCAATGCAGTGTAACTGACCCAGTGCTGAGCAGCAGATCTCCAGAGGAGAGTGAGTGTAAAATCTGATATAAAGAACCCTTACCTTGTACCTTTACATCAATCCTCTGTCTGGTTTTGGTCATGTTCTTTCCAACAACGTCACAATAATACCGGCCATTGTCGCTGCTCTCTATGTCTTTGATGG
>NW_025146930.1:0-1317 GCF_004010195.1 Chiloscyllium plagiosum | reverse complement strand
AGGGAGGGACATGCACACACTCAGCGAGGGATGGACACGCACACACACAGCGAGGGAGGGACACGCGCACACAGCGATGGAGGGACACGCACACACACAGCGAGGGAGGGACACGCACACATACAGCGCGGGAGGGACACGCACACACACACAGCGCGTGAGGGGCACGCACACACACAGCGCGGGAGGGACACGCACACACACAGCGCGGGAGTGACACGCACACATACAGCGCGGGAGGGACACGCACACACACAGCGCGGGAGGGACACGCACACACAATGAGGGAGGGACACGCACACACAGTGAGGGAGGGACATACACACACACACACACACACACACACACAGCAAGAGTGACGCGCACACAGTGAGAGGGGAACATACATACACACATATTCACACGCGAGGGTGGGACACACAGACACACAGTAAGTGAGTGATACACATACACATACATACAGAGCGAGGGGAGGATACACCCACACACTGCAAGAGGGGCACACACACTCACAGTAAGAGGGCCGCGCACACACACACACAGCGAGGGTGGGACACGCACACACACAGCGAGGTTGAGACACACAGACACAGCGAGGGTGGGACATGTGCGCAGAAAGCGAGAGGGGACACACACACACACACAGCGAGGGGGCACACACACAGCGAGGGAGGGAAGGACACACACACATATACACAGCGAGGGAGGGACACACACACACACAGCGAGCGAGAGACGCACACACTCACAGCGAGGGAGAGAGACACACACACATAGCCAGGGAGGGTCACGCACACTCACACACACACAGCGAGGGAGGGACACGCGCACACAGCGAGGGAGGGACACGCACACACAGCGATGGAGGGACAGGCGCACACAGCGAGGGACGGACACGCGCACACAGCGAGGGATGGACACGCACACACACCGAGGGAGGGACACGCACACACAGCGAGTGAGGGACACGCACACACACACAGCGAGGGAGGGACACGCACACACACACAGCGAGGGAGGGACACGCACACTAACGCACACACACACGCACACACAGCGAGGAAGGGACACACACACACAGCGAGGGAGGGACACACACACACAGCGAGGGAGGTACACACACTCATACACAGCGAGGGTGGGACAAACACACACACAGCCAGGGAGGGTCACGCACACGCACACAGCGAGGGAGGGACACGCGCACACAGCGAGGGAGGAACACGCGCACACAGCGAGGGAGGGACACGGACACACAGCGAGGGAGGGACACGCACACAGCGAGGGAGGGCAACGCACACACAGCGAGGGAGGGAC
>NW_025146929.1:0-1317 GCF_004010195.1 Chiloscyllium plagiosum | reverse complement strand
CTGCCAGTCCTGTCCATCCCTGAGCCACGTTTCATATCCCATGCCCTGACTTCAACTGCATTTCATGTTAGGCCTCTTGTATTGAAGTAAATTCAGTTTAATTTACCAATCCTAACTTGTTCTCCTCTTTGTCCCTGCCTACCATGACTGCTTGATTCACTCCTTTTCCCAATTGTACCAGTCTCAGATTGATCTCTTTCCTCACTATTCCCACCTTACTTGTTTAAAACCTCCTGAGCAGCTCTTGCAAATCTCCCTGTCAGTATATTTGTCCTCTTCCAATTCAGGTGCAATTCGTCCTCCTTGTACAGATCACTTCTACCCCAGAAGAGATTCCAACAATCCAAAAATGTGAGCCCTTCTCCCCTGCACAAGCTCCTCAGTCATACATTCATCTTCTCTATCCTCCTATTCCTACCCTCACTAGCTCATAGCACCGAGAGTAACCCAGATATTACGACCCTTGAGAACCTTCTTATTTCAATTCCTGCCTAATTTTCTTTGACCCTTCAGAATCTCATCTTTTTCCCTTCCGATGTCGTCGGTTCCAGTGTGTACAATGACCACCTGCTTGTCCCTCTCCCCTTTCGGAACATTCTGCATCCTCTCTGAGACATCCTTGATCCTGGCATGAGGGAGGCAACACACCATTCTGATTATTCGCTGTTGGCTGCAGAAATGTCTGTCTGTGCATCTGACTAGAGGGTCCCCTGTCACAATCGAACACTTGGACACCAGCATACCCCTCATTACATTAGAGCCTGTCTCAATACCAGAAACCTGGCTGTTCATGCTACGTTCCCCTGGGAGTCCATCACCCCATACATTTTCCAAAACAGCATACTTGTTTGAAACGGGGATAGCCACAGAAGATTCTTGCACTACCTGTTTACCTCACCTACCTTTCCTGGTGTTGCTCCATCTATCTGACTATATATCTGCAACTTTTCTCCTTTCCTATAACTATCTATCAAACCCCCTAGCTCTTGTAAATTCCTCATTGCCTCGAACTGTCGCTCCAACAGATCCAGTCGATCTGATAGGATTCGTGACCAAGGACACTTGCTGCAGGCAATCCTCAGTAACGTGGAAACTCTCCCTAATCTCCCATTTCCGACAGGAAGGGCAGACCGCTATACTTTGCTCATCCAAAATCTACACACCCAGAAGATAACACTGTCTTTTTGCTCTTAAAAAAGAAGTGCTCCAGGCTAAGTTAGCACTTATCACTTATACTTTTAAAATTTAATCAGGAGACATTTTAATAAAACATTATAATCCAGAAAAGAACCCATTCTGCTCACTTCTGAACAGGCT
>NW_025146928.1:0-1317 GCF_004010195.1 Chiloscyllium plagiosum | reverse complement strand
CATTGGTGATATTGATGATCATTGGTGAGTATCATTGATCATTGGTGATATTGATGGTCATTGGTGAGTATCGATGATCATTGGTGAGTATCAATGGTTATTGGTGAGTATCAATGATCATTCGTGTGTATCGATGGTCATTAATGAGTATCGATGATCATTGGTGAGTATCGATGGTCATTGGAGAGTATCGATGATCATTGGTGAGTATCAATGATCATTGGTGAGTATCAATGATCGTTGGTGAGTATCAATGGTTATTGGTGAGTATCGATGATCAATCGTGAGTATCGATGTTCATTGGTGAGTATCGATGATCAATGGTGATATTAATGATCATTGGTGAGTATCGATGATCATTGGTGAGTATCAATGATCATTGGTGTGTATCAATGGTTATTGATGAATATCGATGATCATTGGTGAGTATCAATGATCATTGGTGATATTGATGGTCATTGGTGAGTATCAATGGTTATTGGTGAGTATCGATGATTATTGGTGATATTGATGATCATTGATGAGTATCGATGATCATTGGTGAGTATCAATGATCATTGGTGATTATCAATGATCATTGGTGAGAATCAATGGTTATTGGTGAGTATCGATGATCATTCGTGAGTATCGATGGTCATTGGTGAGTATCGATGATCATTGGTGAGTATCAATGATCATTGGTGATATTGATGATCATTGGTGAGTATCGATGATCATTGGTGTGTATCGATGATCATTGGTCACCATCGATGATCATTGGTGAGTATCAATGATCATTGGTGATATTTATGATCATTGGTGAGTATCGATGATCATTGGTGAGTATCGATGGTCATTGGTGAGTATCGATGATCATTGGTGATATTGATGGCAATTGGTGAGTATCGATGATCATTGGTGAGTATCGATGGTCATTGGTGAGTATCGATGATCATTGGTGATATTGATGGTCATTAGTGAGTGTCGATGATCATTGATGAGTATCGATAGTCATTGGTTAGTATCTATAGTCATTGGTTAGTATCGATGATCATTGGTAAGTATCAATGGTTATTGGTTAGTATCGATGATCATTCGTGAGTATCGATGGTCTTTTGTGAGTATCGATGATCATTGGTGAGTATCGATGATCATTGGTGAGTATCGATGATCATTGGTGATATTGATGGTCATTGGTGAGTATTGATGAACATTGGTGTGTATCGATGATCATTGTTGATATTGATGATCATTGGTGAGTATCAATGATCATTGGTGAGTATCGATGGTCATTGGTGAGTATCGATGCTCATTGGTGAGTATCGATGATCATTGGTG
>NW_025146927.1:1193-1317 GCF_004010195.1 Chiloscyllium plagiosum | reverse complement strand
CATTGTTCCTTGGAAGTGGCGTCACAGGGGGACAAGGGTGGGGAATGCGGCATTTGGCACACTTGTCCTCATTGGTCAGAGTTGGAGATATTTGTAACATTGTCCTCCACATTTCCTTGGGCAG
>NW_025146927.1:0-1176 GCF_004010195.1 Chiloscyllium plagiosum | reverse complement strand
AGAGCAAGGATTTAAAGAGGGAGCTGAGGGGCAACATTATCCACAGAGGATGGTGCAGATATGGAATGAAATTCCAGGGGCACATGGGAGAAACAAGAACGGTAACAACAAGGAAAAGAAATTCAGCAGGTACATGGAGAGGAGAAGGTTTTGACAGATATGGGACAAACGCACACAAAAGTGACTCGATCTGTTTCAGAAAACTGGTTGGCATGGAATAATCGGGCAAGAGTCTGTTTCCGTGCTGCATGACTCTGTCTCTATTTATTGGAGGAGAAGACTACCAAGATAAACACTGAAGCATATAGAGCTATCGGGATGTTGTTCTGGAATACAGTGCATTTCAAATATGTGGAGGGACTATTGGGAAGGGAGGAGGTTACAGGGCGGGAATTGTTACACGAGTTACAAATTATTGAAGACACTGATCCATGAGACATGCCATAGATACAGTGTTGGAGAGGGAACACAGAACAGAAAGATCCCAGGCAGCATTCCCACCCTCTCCTGAGAGGCTCACTTTTCCCTCTGTCGTACTGATGTTCACTAAGACAGCACAGGCCTGATTGATAACTGGGAACTACCGATGTTGTCTCAGTACAAAGTAAGTTAAATTAGATGTGGTGATTGAGCCTGGGGTGTGTCTGTAGTGTGCTCCCCCTCCAGCACTGTACCTATGTCATGTCTTGTTGGCCGATTTTTGGAGCCCTCTTATTGCTCTCTGCTCTGTGCACTGTGAGTGATCTTACCTCACTGCAGGATTTATTGAAGGCTCCAGATCTCCCTA
Source organism: Chiloscyllium plagiosum (assembly GCF_004010195.1). Taxonomy (NCBI): domain Eukaryota; kingdom Metazoa; phylum Chordata; class Chondrichthyes; order Orectolobiformes; family Hemiscylliidae; genus Chiloscyllium; species Chiloscyllium plagiosum. Next base: position 389 of record NW_025146927.1, on the reverse strand, counting down.
CCCTTTGTCTCTCTGGCTGACCAACCATCTTCAATGTGGTGATGAACGAGACACCCAGCAGTTGGGAAGTCTACTGAGTGGGGAAATTCCTGCATACCTGTAGGAGACGGAGAAATAGACAGAATGGGAAATTAGACTGATGCAGTGAGCCTTACATATGGAGAATGGCACTGAGACCCACAAAGATCTGGAAAATCCCAAGTTCCATCCCTGGCCTGTGCTGCCTTGTCTCTCTGGAATGGAAAGTTATGTTGGCTCAGGATCTGAAGTAGCTGCAAGAGCTCTGTGCCTCCGCACTTCAATGCGTCAGCAGGGAGACCGTCTGCTCCAGTAGCCTTGTTGTTCTTGAGCTTGCAGACAGCCTTCTCAACTTCGTGTGGGGCTGGGCA
>NW_025146926.1:0-1317 GCF_004010195.1 Chiloscyllium plagiosum | reverse complement strand
AATCCACACTGCAGCTCACTGTCTTATATGAGAAAGCTAACTGGAATCCACACTGCAGCTGACTGTGTTACATGAGAGATCTAACTGGAATCCACACTGCAGCTCACTGTGTTAATTGAGATGCCTAACTGGAATCCACACTGCAGCTCATTGTGTTATACGAGAGAGCTAACTGGAATCCACACTGCAGGTCACTGTGTTATACGAGAGAGCTAACTGGAATCCACACTGCAGCTCACTATGTTATACGAGAGAGCTAACTGGAATCCACACTGCAGCTCACTGTGTTATATGAGAGAGCTAATTGGAATCCACACTGATCTCACTGTGTTATATGAGAGAACTAACTGGACTCCACACTGCTCTCACTGTGTTATATGAGGGAACTAACTAGAATACACACTGCAGCTCACTGAGTTATATGTGAGAACTAACTAGAATCCACACTAAAGCTCACTGTGTTAATTGAGATGTTGAACTGGAATCCACACTACAGCTCACTGTGTTAATTGAGATTTTTAACTGGAATCTGCACTGGTCTCACTGTGTTGTATGAGAGAACTAACTGGAATCACACTGCAGCTCACTGTCTTAATTAAGATGTTTAAGTGGAATCCACACTGCAGCTCACTGTGATTTTTTGAGAGAGTTAACTGGAATCCACACTGCAGCTCACTGTGTTAATTGAGATGTTTAACTGGAATCCATACTACAGTTCATTACGTTATGTGAGAGCGCTAACTGGAAACCACACTGCAGCTCGCTGTGTTATATGAGAAAGCTAATTGGAATCCACACTGCAGCTCACTGAGTTATATGTGAGAACTAACTAGAATCCACACTACAGCTCACTGTGTTAATTGAGATGTTGAACTGGAATCCACAGTACAGCTCACTCTGTTAATTGAGATTTTTAACTGGAATCTACACTGGTCTCACTGTGTTGTATGAGAGAACTAACTGGAATCACACTGCAGCTCACTGTGTTAATTGAGATAGCTAACTGGAATCCACACTGCAATTCACTGTGTTATATGAGAGAGCTAACTGGAATCCACACTGTAGCTCACTGTGTTATACAAGAGCGCTAACTGGAATCCACACTGCAGCTCACTGTGTTATATGAGAGAGCTAACTGGAATCCACACTGAAGCTCACTGTGTTATACGAGAGAGCAAACTGAAATCCACACTGCAGCTCACTGTGTTATATGAGAGAGCTAACTGCAATACACACTGCAGCTCACTGTGTTATACGAGAGAGCTAACTGGAAGCCACACTGCTGCTCACTGTGTTATACGAGAGAGCTAACTGGAA
>NW_025146925.1:0-1317 GCF_004010195.1 Chiloscyllium plagiosum | reverse complement strand
ATTTTCACGCCTGTTTTAAGAAGCAAGATAAACCGTTCCTGGTTCCTGCTTTTGTTATCACACAGACCAAGATTGTAAATGCTGGGAACATGCACTGGTCGTGACTGTTTGCTCTCCCACATTCGTTTCCTCCCCAGCAGGTGGTAAGATGATGGTCTGAATCGCTTTCTTCTGTTCCCTGTCACTCCGGGATGATGTGAGCTGTGAAATCTGTTCTCTGAGCTGGCGATAAAGTGATAAAACGTATACACATCAGGTACAACGTGCCTGAGCGACAGGACTCGCTGCAGTTACATCCCATGCTGATTCAGACAGCAGATTCCTCGCTGTGAATTCGAGAAGGACGCAAACACAGATGACTGGGAGAGATTCTCTCTTTCCCTGCAGTTCTTCACATTTCTCTCTGTCTCAGATGGCGTTATTTGCACAAGGTTCCCTAAAGAATATTAAGTTTTGTGCATGCGCGATCTCTCTTTTGTACAGCTTTCCAGAATTTCCATAACTCCCACTACCTCTAACCCCCTCCCGCGCTCCACAACCCCTTGTTTGATAGTGGGCTGGAAAGCGCGTTCATGTTTATCTCCCATAACACTAATTGCTAATTGAAGATGAGTTCGTCCAGCTGCCAATGATGGGAGCCCGCTCGCAAAAGAAGTGGCTAGCACAGCCTCCAGGGAACCGGAAGTCAGAATGACAAGGAGCTGTTATTTAAACTCAGTGCGGCCGTCCCTCCGAAACAACAGAAAACCCCTATTTTTAAGCAAGGGAACTCACCTGATTTATGGATCATGCTTCTGTTGCGGTTCTGGCTTGTTGGTCTTGGGTGTGATATCGCCTCAGGTGGGTGATGTACGTGTGAGAAGTCACAATTGAGCACTGGAGTTTTGCATTTGGTTGTATTTTTGACTCAGAATGTATAATTTTGAGGAGCTCGAGTTCACAACAAGGTACCGAAGCTTGGAGGTCGTTACAAGACTGAGAAATGGATTCCCTAACTTCAAATGATGCTGATCATGTTAATGTGAATTTTGCCGAGTGCACGTCCTGTGCGGAGTAACCTGAAAGCCTTAATCTGTCCAAAATTTTGTTTTACTTATGCTGTGATCTACATGTCCTTGATTCGTATGATCTGCCTTTACCAATCGCATACAAATGTTTTCACTGTACTGAGGTTCATGTGACAATCAATCAATCAAATAAAGTCAATCAATCGACCGACACAGACATTTCCTCACAGTTTGGGGGCGGCATAACCTCACTTTGCACTGTGACATAAAAAAAAATTTGTGCGAAGATTTGTAGCTCGGGTACTCGTTG
>NW_025146924.1:0-1317 GCF_004010195.1 Chiloscyllium plagiosum | reverse complement strand
GGTTAATATAATGTATAAGTTTTACGGTGTACTAACAGTATTAGACTGAGGGGCTTAAAATGAAGTCATCGTTGTATATTGATGGATCATTTTTTAAAGGGGGTTGGTGTGGTGATGTTGTCAGATTAAGACGGTTATTTTGTGCATTTTATTAAGAGAGGCAATAAAGGCAAAGTTGCTGAGGGGTCTAGAAAGAGCCTAGTTTTCCAATGACAGGGGAGTGGCTAGATCTCCGAATTCATGATTTGGAGATGCCGGTGTTGGACTGGGGTGTACAAAGTTAAAATCACACAACACCAGGTTATAGTCTAACAGGTTTAATTGGAAGCACTAGCTTTCGGAGCAACACTCCTTCATCAGGTGATAAAATCTCCTAATTCAGGTATTTTCAAGTTTGATTTAGCTGCAGCAGTCAAAAGATGCTGGAGTCTAGGAAAAGTTGTCACTTCAGCACATGACTCCTGACTGACTTTCTCTCTGAAATCTCTCTTTGGATGTTGTTCCCTCCTGCCTGTAAGAATCTGATTTTCAAATTACCTTTTTATCAAGCGGTGTATTTATGGGATGTTACTGGATTGGAAAAGTTCCTCACTTAAGTTGCTGTCATGGTTTGATTAAATTTTCCTATAGTTACGTTATTCTAAATTCTATTTTCTTTTGTTTGTTTTTCAACTGTAGTGTTTAAATAAATTTGGCTTGCACGGTGGCACAGTGCATTGCTGCCTCACAGCGCCAGGGACCCGGGTTCATTTCCTGCCTTGGGCAACTGTCTGTGTGGAGTTTGCACATTCTCCCTGTGTCTGTGTGGGTTTCCTCCAGGTGCTCTGGTTTCCTCCCACAATCCAAAGATGTGCAGGTCAGGTGAATTGGCCATGCTAAACTGCCTGTAGTATTAGGTGCATTAGTCAGGGGTAAATATAGGGTAGGGGAATGGGTCTGGGTGGGTTGCTCTTTGGAGGGTCAGTGTGGACTTGTTGGGCCGAAGGTCCTGTTTCAACACTGTAGGGAATCTAATCTAAAGCTGAGTGTTTTCACCAGCTGCTTCACTCCTAGAATATCCACTTTACATATGCCATTAAAATAAGATAATGTTAGGGTTTAGGCTTCCTTCTAAAAATATTTTGAGGAGTTCTGGCCTGTTCCATAACAAAATGAAGTGAAATATCTCTGAACCATTTCCACTGTAATTATTATCCTTTCTCAGACAAGTAGAAAAAAACACATTCACATAACGTCCTCCAGATATGTTCTCAATCTGGGTACAACTGCAACAATATGGCCTTTCTACAACATGAATTGAAAGTACAGCTAGCAGCA
>NW_025146923.1:0-1317 GCF_004010195.1 Chiloscyllium plagiosum | reverse complement strand
TATGTCATTGAATTTCCCCAATTTCCTTCATTTTCGCCCTGGAGACGTTGGAAGGGAAAGGTAATCCAATCGAAACTGTGATTGGTGAAATTCACTTTTTATGGCCCATTCTTATTCTGTCCTTTCTTTCTCTCTTTTCAGCATTGTCTTCGAAGTGGTGGTGCACTAAGGCTGCAGCATGTATGAAAGAGTAGTTTGGAATTGCCCTGTGGTTAGTTGTGAGATTATTTTATGACTCATGCCCTCGGACTGTCTCACATTTAGCATTCATGCATCTCTGTGTCTGGAAATGCATTTGGTTTGCCAATTTTGTTTGTGTTCCGTGTTAAATGCGTTGGATTTTGCGATTCGCTCAATATATTACGAGTTAACAGGGTTTCTGAGCTGAGGCCTGCTCAGTTTTGTGCATTTTCCCTGTAGTCCAGTGTGTTTCATGTTCCCTATAAACGTGGAAGATGCCCTGTTTCGAGCAATGGGTGAAATCATTTAGCATTCATGCATCTCAGTGTCTGAAAATGCATGAGGCATGCCAGTTTTGTTTGTGTTCCGTGTTAAATGCTTTCTGTTTTGCGATTCGCTCAAGACATTTCGATTTAACAGGGTTTCTGAGGTAACTTCCAGCAGCAAAAATCCTCAGCTGAGGATCTGGGAAAATTTCACAGAGTATGGTCAGTCAGAGCTAAAATAAGGAAGTCGTTCATTTCTGCAGTGTTTTACAATGCTACCTTTCCCATGCCTCAGGTCCTTTGTCAATTTCAGCCCATTCACCTAAACTCGATGCTGTCGAGTTTTCAACTCACACCAACTTGGATAAAGCACGTAAATACTCAGTTTACAACCCTTCCATAATGTCATGTCGCAGCTTTTGCGCTGTAGAGAAAGTCTATTCCACCAGCCTATTCCATCTCGCCCCACGGTACAAACATCGACGACATCTTTGTCTATATTTTGTCATCAATTTAACGTGTCTTTTTTTTACGTTTTCAAGATGTCAATTACGCTCGACAATAACGAGCTATTGGAAACAGAAAGGTGAAACGTAGAACGGCTTCAATTTCAGTGCTGGACACCACTGAGCTGCGAAAGGGCCGGCTGTGGCTTGTTTCTGTAATGCAGTGATCATTGCGTTCGCCGAACACGCGAAAAGTCCACAGTTCGAAACTGGGCAGAAACTGCATTGTTCTTCAACTGCAGCCTTTTACATGGACAAGAACAGCGCTTTCTTGCTTGCTTTCCCATCTGCAAACCTGCCTTCGAAACAGCTTGTTAAAATGCTTTTCGGTATCCACTGTATATTGATGTTGAAAACAAAAGTAA
>NW_025146922.1:0-1317 GCF_004010195.1 Chiloscyllium plagiosum | reverse complement strand
ATTCCTATGACCATTCTCGTGAAAATATTCTGCGCATGCTCCAGAGCCACAACATCCTTCCTGAAATATGGGGCTCAAAAATTCTCACAATACTCCAAATGCGGTCTGACCAGATACTTATACAACCTGTTTTATATTCAATTCCTCTCGTAATAAATGCCATCAATAATAAATGCAATTGCCGTCCTGATGACTGCCTCAACCCCCTGCAAGCTTACCTTGAGAGAACACCGCACTAGAACTCCCAATTCCCTTTGCACTTCAGATTTCTGAACTTTCTCCTCATTTAAAAAAATAGACCATGCCTCTATTCTTCATGCCAAAGTGCATGACCACTCACTTTTCAACGTTGGAATGCATCTGCCAAAATCCTTCTTCAGCCTCTCCACCTCCCCAATACGACCAGTCCATCTACCTATCTATGTATCGTCTGCAAACTTAGCCAGAGTACACTCAGTTCCGTCATCTAGATTATTAACGTAACAAGTAAAAAGTTACGATTCCAACACTGAGTCTTGGAGAACACCACTTGTCGCCGACTGCCATCCTGAGAATGACTATTTTATCCCCGCTGTCTGCTTTCTGCCAGACAGGCAAACTTCCATTCATGCCGCTACCTTACCTCTAACACCACCGGCCCTTATCATATCCAGTCATCTCCTATGTGACACCTTGTCAAAGGTCTCCTTCAAATCCAGGTGCATAACATCCAGTGGCTGTGCTTGGTCAAACCTGCTTATTTCCTCTTCAAATAATTCCAACAGATTTGTCACGCATGACCTTCCCTTGATGAAGTGATTTTGCCCTATTTTACCAAACACTTCCGAGTATTCAGAAATCTCATCCTTCACAATGGATTCCGGGATCATACCCACGACTGAAGTTACGCCATTAATTGTGGATATTTATTGTCTTTTTCCTCACTCCCTTGTTACAATGGGGTGTCGCGTTAGTGGGTGTCCAGTGCTCTGGGATCGTTCCTTACTCAAGTGATTCCTGAAAGATCACCACTATCCCCCCACACCTTCTTCAGCTATCTTCCTTATATCTCTGGGATGTAGTCCATCCGGTCCAGGATAATTAACCACCTGCTGGTCATTCAGTTTTTTCTAGCACGCTCTCCTGGTGGTGGCGTGGCCAGCATACTCAGCTCTGGCCCCTCACTATCTTGAATGTTAAAGTATTACTCGTATCTTCCACCGTGACCAAATTTTTCAGTTCCTAGGCCTATTCTTGTTCACCACTACTACCTCTGCAGTATAATTTTCCAGCAGTCAAATGTTTACTTTTGTACTTTATATATTGAAAGAAGCTCTT
>NW_025146921.1:0-1317 GCF_004010195.1 Chiloscyllium plagiosum | reverse complement strand
ACATGTTGGATTTTTAGGAGTATTTATATCTGGAAGTGGCACATGTTGGATTATAAAGAGTATTGAGATCTGGGAATGCAACATGTTGGATTTTTAAGAGTATTGCTTTTTGGGAATGGATCATGTTGGATTATAAAGAGTATTGATATCTGGGAGTGGTACATGTTGGATTTCTAAGAGTATTGATATTTGGGAATGGAACATGTTGGATTTTTAAGAGTATTGATCTCTGGGAATGGAACATGTTGGACTATAAAGAGTATTGATATCTGGGAATGGAACATGTTGGATTATAAAGAGTATTGGTATCTGGGATTGGGACATGCTGGATTATAAAGAGTATTGATATCTCGGAATGGAACATGTTGGAACTTTATGAGAATTGGTTTCTGTGAGTGGTACATGTTGGAAGTTTAAGAGTATTGATATCTGGGAATGGAACGTGTTGGATGTTTAAGAGTATTGATATCTGGGAATGGTACATGTTGGATTATAAAGAGTATTGATATCTGGGAATGGACCATGTTGGATTATAAAGTGTATTGATATCTGGGAATGGATCATGTTGGATTATAAAGAGTATTGATATCTGGGATTGGATCATGTTGGATTTTTATGAGTATTGATATCTGGGAATGGTACATGTTGGATTATAAAGAGTATTGATATCTGGGAATGGACCAGGTTGGAGTATAAAAAGTATTGATATCTGGGAATGGAGCATGTTGGATTTTTAAGAGTATTGATATCTGGGAAGGTACATGTTGGATTATAAAGAGTATTGATGTCTGGGAATGGAACAGGTTGGATTATGAAGAGTATTGATATCTGGGAATGGAACATGTTGGATCTTTAAGAGTATTGGTATCTGGGAATGGAACATGTTGGAATATAAAGAGTATTGATATCTGGGAATGGAACATGTTGGATTATAAAGAGTATTGATATCTCGGAATGGAGCATGTTGGAGCTTTAAGAGTATTGGGATCTGGGTGTGGAATATGTTGGATTATAAAGTGTATTGATAACTGGGAATAGATCACGTTGGATTTTTAAGAGTATTGATATCTGGGAAAGTAACATGTTGGATTAGAAAGACAATTGATATCTGGGAATGCAACATGTTGGATTATAAAATGTATGGATATCTGGGAATGGTACATGTTGGATTATAAAGAGTATTGATGTCTGGGAATGGAACATGTTGGATTATAAAGACTATTGATATCTGGGACTGGAACATGTTGGATTTCTAAGAGTATTGATATTTGGGAATGGAACATATTGGATTTTTAAGAGTATTGATGTCTGGGAATG
>NW_025146920.1:0-1317 GCF_004010195.1 Chiloscyllium plagiosum | reverse complement strand
GCACTGTATGTCACACCACTTCCCTGGACCCTCCCTTTCCCTTTTTGCTCTCACTCTAGATGTTGGAATCTGTTGATTTATGTGCTACTACTGGTCATCAGTTAATGTTGAGTTTGTAATGATCAATGTCCAATAGCAACAGACAATAAGATGTTTGCCACTATCTGATGCACCGTGAGCAGGATAGTTTTGTTTACTATTGGTACAGATTGGAGCTGCTTCCTGTCCGTCTGTCACAATGTTTAGCCAAACAGCCTCATCACCAACAGGACAACACCTTCTGACAGAATCGTAAGACCATGTATCAATTTTCTTTTGAATATTGCGAGGACATTTTTCTAACAAACAATGTTCTTGTCTTTTGCTCTTTATTCTTTCAACTGATCTTCCCATGTAATTTGGGCTGAGATCAGAGTGACTTCCCTTTCAATCGAAGCATGACTTGACTGAGGGTGGAATCAAAGACCCTGAGCTAAACTGTGGTTAATGGTCATTAGAGAAAATTCTGCAATGGAAATGGGAACAATGGAAAAAGCGGTCTCTGCAAGGTATCTTCCAAATTGCATGTCATTCTGACTAGGGACTAATTTATTCTTACTTCATTATCGGTTGTTAAAAATCTTGGAATGTCTAAACAACAGCTCTGTGTGGATCTGCATTACTTGGATTGAAGACGTTCAAGTAGGCAGCTCCCTGGCGCCATTTCAAGAGCTACTTGGGACGACAAATAATCTCTGCCCTTGCAAGTGCCTTCCAAAACCCTGGATAAATATGTCCTGCTTAAAAGAAAAACAAGATATATTCTGTTTGCACACTATCATCTGAAGTTTCGGAAAGGTAAGACCTTGCTGGATGAGTTTGATGCCAGTGACATCCGGGGCATGACAAGACATTGATAACAATTGGAATCGTTAATTCAGTTAGTTACTTACAGATGATTGATTGTGTGATGTCAGTGCCACTGAGTTCAATATTTTCATAATGCGTAACAATAGTCATTCTCACATATTTAAATTTTTCATTCAGAAGCCACAACCAAATACTCGAGAGCTAACAGAAATGGCAGCTTCACTGTTCCCTTTCAGATCAGACAAATATCCACAGTCCAAAAGACTAAGTAAGTTGAAAGTGCTGGAAAACCTTAACAGGTTCTGAGCAGAGAGAAGCAAATTTAACTTATTGAGTCGAATATGAGTTTTTCCCAATAGGGTCATATCAGGCTTAATATTCTCACTCTGTTTCTCTTTCCAGATACTGGCTCATCTGCAGTGTTTTGCCACTGAATTCTGTTTATATTACAGATTTACATTTTCCCCA
>NW_025146919.1:0-1317 GCF_004010195.1 Chiloscyllium plagiosum | reverse complement strand
CCCTCAGTACTGACCCTCTGACAGTGCAGCACTCCCTCAGCACTGACCATCTGACAGTAAAGCACTCCCTCAGTACTGACCCTCTGATTTTGCAGTACTCACTCAGTGAAGACCCTCTGAGATTGTGGAACTCCCTCGTTGCCTGACCTTCTGACAGTGCGGCACTCCCTCAGTACTGACATTCTGACAGTGCGCCATTCCCTCAGTCCTGACATTCTGACAGTGCAGCATTCCCTCGGTACTGATACTCTGACATTGCGCATTCCCTCAGTCGTGACCCTGAGGACTGAACCTTTGGCAGTGTGACACTCCCTCGGTACTGACCTCTCACAGTGCTGTTGCTCCGACAGTGCGCCATTCCCTATTTGCTGACCGATCAACAGTGCAGAACTCCCTCCTTACTGACCGTCCAAGAGCGAGCACTTTCTCATTACTGCCCCTCTGACAGTACGGTGTTTCCTCAGTGCTGACCCTCTGCCAATGCAGCACTCATTCAGTACTCACACTTTAACTGTGTTGCATTCCCGCAGTACTGAACCTCTGACAGTGCAGCACACACTCAGTACTAACCCTCTGACAGTGTGGAGTTCCCTCAGTTCTGACCCTCCAAAAGTGCAACACTCCCTCAGTACTGACCCTCCGACAGTGCAGCACTCCCTCAGTACTGACCCTCCGACAGTGCAGCATTTCCTCAGCACTGACCCTCTCACAGTGCGGCACTCCCTTCGTACTGACCCTCTAACAGTGTCACACTCCCTCAGTACTGACCCTCTGACAGTGCAGCCCTCCCTCAGTACTGACCCTCTGACAGTGTATCACTCCCTCAGTATTGACCCTCTGACAGTGCGGCTCTCCCTCAGTACTGACACTCTGACAGTGTATCACTCCGTCAGTCCTGACCTTCTGACAGTTTGGCACTCCCTCAGTACTGACCCTCTGGCAGTGCAGCACTCCCTCAGTATTGACCCTCTGACAGTGCAGCACTCCCCCAATGCTGACTCTCTGAAAGTGCGGCTCTCCCTCAGTACTGACTCTCTGACAGTGCAGCACTCCCTCAGTACTGACCCTCTGACAGTGCAGCGCCCCCCCAGCACTGACCCTTTGACAGTGCAGCACTCCCTCACGACAGAACCTCTGAGAGGGTGGCATTCCCTCAGTACTGACCCTTTGACAGTGCAACACTCCCTCAGTACTGACCCTCCGACAGTGCAGCATTTCCTCAGCACTGACCCTCTCACAGTGCGGCACTCCCTTCGTACTGACCCTCTGACAGTGTCACACTCACTCAGTACTGACCCTCTGACAGTGCAGCCCTCC
>NW_025146918.1:0-1317 GCF_004010195.1 Chiloscyllium plagiosum | reverse complement strand
CTATCTCCCATTCCAGGAGAAAAAACATGGAATGAGACGGAAAGTGCCAAGCCAAGTTTAGGAGTGCCCGATATTTGTGTCCTCACACCCTTCCTGCCACAATGTGGAGGGGACCCTGGTACAATTTGGAGAGGACTAGGATGCCTCGCGTGGAGATTCGGAGATATCCACGCCCTACAATTGAGTCAGAAACAATATTCATTGAGGGAGAATTCTCACTTCAAACCCACTGGCAGTTCCGTTTACCCACGGCATACCTCAGAGGTGTGGCCCTGATGCCATCTACCTTGTGTGTCGAGTTGGTACAAATGGAATCCCCACTGTCTCAGTGGGTACGAGGGTGTACTCATAACACATTGTCCCCAACACCTCCCAGGAAGGAAGCACGGGGTAACTCTCTTGCGCACCCTACCGTAAATAGCTTAGAAACTGAAACGTATCTGTGGTATTTACTGCTCTCCCGAACTGTCCTGGCATCTCCAATAATCTGTGCTCATATAAACCCGGGACCCTGTGCTCTTGGACCCCGTCGAAAAAGATACAATTTATTTTATGTTGTCCTTCAAAGTTATTCCGAGCAAAGTGCACCACCTTCCACTGCTCTACTTTGATCTTCATCTGTCACATATCTGGCAAGCATGGACATTGTACTACATCGTGCTCCACGCAAAACAACAGACAGACTGACAAACTCAAACATCTGAGTAAGAGCAATACTGAGAAACGACGGCACAGCGAGTGAAATAGTGAGAAAATAACCAAAGATCAAAAGATATACTTACAGATTCCCTACATCGGTATAAATGTCAAGGCATTATTGTGTATGCCTGTGTTTCTGTATTACTGTTTGTGCATCTGTATCAATGTGCTTAAGTGTACGTACATTTACATGTGTATTTGTCTCTGTGTGAGCCTGTGTGTAGATGCAGGTCTGGCAGTCTCGGTGATGCTAAAAGAGATTCAACGTCGCACACAGCGACAGGGACAGAGGGTGATAGGCCTTAATGATTCAGTCTGGGATGCAGAGAGGGTCGATTGCAGGTCACAGCACCATCCAATCTGACAGCGCGTGAGGGTGCACAAACAGACGCACATACGGAAGAATTGCAAATAGACTTGGGTCTGTCAGAATAGAACTGTGTCGACTGAACCATTTTTTCAGGGGATGAGATAATTTATTGCACACTCAGTAACTTGCAATGTTTTCTAATGCTTAAACATTGTACGAGAAAGAATCGAAAAGTCTGAAAAAAGGCTCAATAGTGGTCAGAATATCGCAGGATCGACATCGCTTACTATCGGCAAAACTGCTCTGTG
>NW_025146917.1:0-1317 GCF_004010195.1 Chiloscyllium plagiosum | reverse complement strand
GGTCTCCAGCATCTGCAGTCCTCACTTTCTCCTATGGGCCAGGTGCTGGCAGTTGGGTCTAGATTGGATTGGGATATCTGGTCAGCATGGGAGGGTTGGACCAAAGGGTCTGTTTCCATGCTGTACATCGCTATGACCCACTCAGCACTGACCCTCTGACAATGCAGAACTCACTCAGTACTGACCCTCCGACAGTGCGGTACTCCCTCAGTACTGACCCTCCGACAGTGCGGTACTCCCTCAGTACTGACCCTCCGATAGTGCAGCACTCCTTAGTACTGATCCTCCGACAGTGCAATAGTCCCTCAGCACTGACCCTCTGACAGTGCAGCACTCCCTCAGTACTGACCCTCCGACAGTGCGGTACTCCCTCAGTACTGACCCTCCGACAGTGCAGCACTCCTTAGTACTGATCCTCCGGCAGTGCAACAGTCCCTCAGTACTGGCCCTCCGACAGTGCAGCACTCCCTCAGTACTGACCCACTGACAGTGCGGCACTCCCTCAGCACTGACCCTCTGACAGTGCAGCACTCCCTCAGTATTGACCCTCTGACAGTGCGGCACTCCCTCAGCACTGACCCTCTGACAGTGCGACACTCCCTCAGTGTTGACCATCCAACAGTGCCGCACTCCCTCAGTACTGACCCTCTGACAATGCAGCACTCCCTCAGCACTGACCGTCTGACAGTGCGGCAGTCCCTCAGCACTGACCCTCTGACAGTGCGACACTCCCTCAGTACTGACCCTCTGACAGTGCGGCACTCCCTCAGCACTGACTCTCCGACAGAGCGGCACTCCCTCAGTTACTGACCCTCTGTGTGGCATTCCCCTAACCGTCCCACACAAGAGTCAATTGCTTCCTTCTCGTGCATGTATGGAAGTTGTGAGAGGGTATTGCACTGTCAGGGGGTCAATACTGAGGGAGTGCCGCACTGTCAGAGGGTCAGTACTGTGGAAGTGCAGTACTGCCAGAGGGTCAGTGCTGAGGGAGTGCCGCACTGTCAGACAGTCAGTACTGAGGGACTGCAGTACTATCAGAAGGTCAACACTGAGGGAGTGCTACACTGTCAGTGGGTCAGTACTGGGGAGTGCCGCACTGTCAGAGGGTCAGTGCTGAGGGAGTGCTCTGCTGTCAGGGGGTCAGTACTGAGGGAGTGCTACACTGTCAGTGGGTCAGTACTGAGGGAGTGCTACACTGTCAGTGGGTCAGTACTGAGGGTGTGCTACACTGTCAGTGGGTCAGTACTGAGGGAGTGCTACACTGTCAGTGGGTCAGTACTGAGAGAGTGCCGCACTGTTGGACTGTCAGTACTGAGG
>NW_025146916.1:0-1317 GCF_004010195.1 Chiloscyllium plagiosum | reverse complement strand
TGTAAATAGGCGAACAAGAAGAGAGGACACATTAGATTTGGCACCGAGTAATGCATCAGGCCAGGTGTTAGATTTGGAGGTGCGGGAACACTGTGGTGATAGTGACCAAAATTCAGTTACGTGCACTTTATCGATAGAAGGGAAAGCGATGTACCACAGGGTTAATATTTTATCTGGGGGAAAGGCAATTATGATGTGAATTGCAAGATGGAGGATGCATAGGCTGGGAAAGGAACTTGCAGAGGATGGGCACAACTGAAATGTGGAGCTTGTTCAAGGAATAGCAAATACGAGTCATTGATAAGTATGTTCCTGTCAGATGGGGAAGAAGTGGTGGAGCGAGCGAATCGTGCTGCACTAAAAAAGTTCAATCTCTTGTCATACGTTGAAGGACGTTCATGTAAAAGTGAGACCAGAAGGCTCAGTTATGGCTCTTGAGTGTTACAAGTTAGCCAGGAAGTATCTAATGAGACAGCTGAGAAGAGCCTAGACGGGACATGAGAGGTAAATGGCAGGTAGCCTTAAAGAAAATCCTAAAGCTTTCTGTCGCTATGTCGGTTCAAAAATAAAATGCCTAGTGACATTTTAGGGACTCAAAGGAAGTAATGAAAATTTGTGAGTGGAGTCTGAAGAGAGAATAGAGGCGACAAATTAATATTTTTCGTCAGTATACAAGCAGTAAGAACCCATGTGTGTTGTCAATGAGAATACTGAGGCACAGACTATTAGACTAGATTGGATTGAAGTTCATAAGGATGAGGCATTAGCGACTCTGGAGCGTGTGACAATAGATAATCCCCCATGCCGAATGGGATTTTACTTCGGATTTTCTGCAAAGCTGTGGGGAGGGGGAGATTGTAGAGTCTTTGGATTTAATCCTTATGCAATAAATATCGGCAGGAATAGCGCCAGATGCCGGGGGATAGCAAATATTGTCCCCTTGTTCAAGAAGGGGAATAAAGGCAGCCCTGGTAATGACAAACCAGTGAGCCTGACTTCATTTGTGGGTAAATTGTTGGAAAGGATCATATGAGATTGGATTTATAGTCACCTAGAAATGAATCACTGGATTAGGGAAAACCAACACCGTTTTGTGAAGGGTAGGTCGTGCCTTATAAAACTTATTGAGTTATTTGAGACAGTTACCAAACAGTCGGAGTAAAGCAGTTGATGCAGTATATGTGGGTTTCAGTAAAGCGTTTGATAAGTTTCAACACGTTTGGCTATTTCATAAAGTACAGAGGCATGTGGTTGAGGATCAGTTAACGATGGGAACGGAAATTTACTAGCTGATTGGAAATGTTCACCCTGGAGTTC
>NW_025146915.1:0-1317 GCF_004010195.1 Chiloscyllium plagiosum | reverse complement strand
AGCAGCCTCCCATGTGGCACCTTATCAAAGGCCCTTTGGAAGTCTAGATACACCACATCCACTGGGTTTCCCTGGTCTAACCTACTTGTCACCTCTTCAAAGAATAGCATAGGAATTAGGGAACAGTGATTTATAGCATGCTTGAATTTCAAATTCAGTCTAAGGGGGAGAAGCTTGAGTCCCACACCAGTGTTCAGGCATTTTTAAAGAAAAAGTGTAATTACATAGGTATGAGGACAAATTTAGCTGTAGTGAGTTGGAACAAAAGACTAAAAGGTAGGCCAGTTGATGTACAGTGGCCGACATTTCAGAAGACGTACAATTGCTCCCAATTAAAATCCATTCCAGAGTGGAAGCAGGATTGAGAGAGTGAGAAAAAGTATTCATGACGAAGTGGTTGAAGATAATATAAGGGCTAAACCTAAGGCATACCAGATTGCAACGTTCAGTGGTAGGCTGGAAGATTGGGGTGACCTTGTAGAGATTTATAAAATCATGAGGTGCATAGATAAGGTGAATAGCCAAAGTCTTTTACTTTGATAGGGGAGTCCAAGCTACAGGGCATAGCTTTAAGGTGAGCAGGGAAAGATTTAATAGGGATCCAAGGGACAATGTTTTCACAAGAGGGTGGTGCGTTGATGAAACAAGCTGCCAGAGGAAGTGGTAGAATTGGGAACAATTATAACATTTAGAAAATATTTGGACAGTTACAGGGGTAGGAAAGGTTTAGAGGAATATGAGCCCAATGCATGCAAATGGGACTAGTTCCATTTAGGAAACCTGGTCGGTGTGGACGAGTTGGGTTGGGAGGTCTACTTCTGTGCTGTATCACTCTATAACTCTGGTTTTTAAATGCTTCCTGCTCATTTTCACCACATTGCTTTTCTTTTGCTTTTGTGTTGTCCCTGACTTCCTTTTATCAGTCATGGTTGTCTCATCCTGCCTTTAATATATTTCTTCTTTCTTGGGATGACTTTCTGCTCTGCCCCCGAGATCACCGTCGCAACCCCCTGCCATTGCTCCTCCACAGTCTTCCTTGCCAAGTTTCCTTCTGGTCAACTGTGGCCAGCTCCTCCCTCATGTCCTCGTAGTCGCCTTTACTCAATTGTAATATCATTACATCTGATTAGAGCTTCTCCCTCTCAAACTACAGGTAAATTCTATCATATTATGGTCACTACCCCCTTGGGTTTCTTCACCTTCAGCTTCTAATCAAGTCTGCCTTGTTACGATCACCAAATCCAGAATTGCCTATTCCCTAGTCGGCTCTACCACACAAGCTGATCTGAAACAAAAAAAATCTCATAAACATGCCAC
>NW_025146914.1:0-1317 GCF_004010195.1 Chiloscyllium plagiosum | reverse complement strand
AAAATGTCCTTCTTGTTTGTGACTGACACCATTTAAAACCCATCAGGCAGGAAAGCTTCTACCGTCAAGTTTGAAAACAAAACTTGCAATCCTAAACATTATTGTTCAAGGATTGCATGAGTTATTTTTCCGACAGCAGCATTTTCCTCACTTCACAACACTATGATCCCCTCCCTCCCTCCTTCTGGAACAATCTACACCCTCCATCTTTGAGCGATGCATTGTGAAACACCACAGCCTGTGAGCCTGGCCTGGGTGATGACTCATTGTGCTAGCCGTGGATGTGTGTGCTATCTTGGTATGTGTGTGCTTTCGTTCCACCCACAGTACGAGAGAGAGGGCGAAGGGAGGCTGGGACCGAAAGAGTTAATATCAGTGTGACAAACAAAGACCTAAGGCCTTTGAAGAAAGCGCTCCCGTTCCTAGTTACCATCTCAGGGCATCTCAAAGTAATTTACAGTCAACACGATAAATTGTGAAGCAAAGTCAGTGTCATAACCACCATTCCCTCCACGCTGCTTACGCAAATGGAAATTCCTACAGAGACCCCTTACAGCTTTGTCTCCCATGGTGACTGCCTGCTCACAGCTGGTCCGCACACGGGATGTGGACAGCACTTGTTAGGCCCAGCATTTATTGCCCATTCCTAATTACTAGGAGGGCAGTTAGGAATCAATCACATTGTTGTGGGTCTGGAATTGCATGTAGGCCAGACAGGGTAAGGATGGCAGATTGCTTTCCCTAAAGGGCATTAGTAACCCAGGTACTTTTATTCTATGACAGTGCTCTCCAGATTCTAATTCCAAATTTTAATTGCTTTCCAATTTCACCATCTGCCACACTGGGATTCTGAGCTGATGTTCCAGCCTGCAAGTCTGGATTACAAACCAAGTGGCATTTCCACTAGAGTCAAAAAGTGTGGTGCTGGAAAAGCGCATCCAGTCAGGCAGTACACAAGGAGCAGGAGAGTCGATGTTTTGAGCAAAAAGTCTTCATCAAAAAGCTTATGCTCGTTGACGCTGATCTCCAACATCTGCAGTCCTCACTTTCTCCTGGCATTGTCACTATACCACCTTTCTGCTAAATGCATTGCAAAACAAAAATCAGAGGCTGTAAGACAGAATCTGAGCAATCAATTCTCACACAGCAAGCTCCTATACACAGCAACATGAGGATGACCCAGATTATCTAGAACATAGAACATTACAGTGCAGTACAGGCCCTTCGGCCCTCGATGTTGTGCCGAGCTGTGGAACCAATCTGAAGCCCATCTATCCTACATTTTTCCATTTTCATCCATATGTTTATCCAATGACC
>NW_025146913.1:0-1316 GCF_004010195.1 Chiloscyllium plagiosum | reverse complement strand
TCCTTCCCATCAGAGATTTTGTGAAACTTGAAAGGGTTCAGAAAAGATTTACAAGGATGTTACCAAGGTTGGAGGATCTGAGCTACAGAGAGAGGCTGAACAGGCTGGGGCTGTTTTCCCTGGAGTGTCGGAGGCTGTGGGGTGACCTTATAGAGGTTACAAAATCATGAGGGGCATGGATAGGATAAATAGGCAAAGTCTTTTCCCTGGGGTTGAGGAGTCCAGAACTCGAGGGCATAGGTTTAGGGTGAGAGGGGAAAGATGTAAAAGAGACCTAAGGGGCAGCTTTTTCACGCAGAAGGTGGTACGCATATGGAATGAGCTGCCAGAGGATGTTATGGAGGCTAGTACAATTGCAACATTTAAGAGGCATTTGGATGGGTATATGAATAGGAAGGGTTTGGAGGGATATGGGCTGGATGCTGGCAGGTGGGACTAGATTGGGTTGGGATATCTGGTCGGCATGGACAGAAGGGTCTGTTTCCATGCTGTACATCTCTATGACTCTATGAATATGCAATGCTGCTGTATGTTAACACATACAATTGTGGTAGAAGAGTTCAAGGATCTGTGGATACAAGTGAACGTATCATTTTAAAAAGCAGGATTACAGGTCATCATAACAAAAATGAAGTTTTATTTCTTTGGACATGTAACTTCTATCCACATTGTACACAGAGCTGGTCAGACTGCGCTGAGAATACTACTAATGTACTCTATATTGTTTTATAATATGGAGTTACTGAAGGAAGAACCAATAAATATGTACAAGGATGATACCATAAAATGTAGATAGCTGGGAGGATTGAACAAATAGTTTTCCTTTAGAAAACAGAAGACTTGAGTGACCTGAACATTTGGTCAAACAATTATGAATTGTTGGTTGTGGTGGATGTGGACAGAATGTTTCCAACAATACTGTGCATAAACACAAGATTATTATAAAGCAAACAAATGTAATTGCTACAATGAAAATGTGGATCAATTGAATTAAAAAAAACCTTTCAAAATGAAGACTGCACAAGTACATACGAGAGGAACTGGAATACAAGGAACAATATTAGTCAATAGATATATGCAATATGCAACATGACCAGCACAGACTCCTATGTGGGTTGAATGGCCTGTTCCTCTGATATTTTTCTGTGCACATTATTTATTTTTGCACTTAGGTTGGTAGTTGGGCTACAGAGAGAGACTGAACAGGCTGGGGCTGTTTTCCTTGGAGCGTGGGAGGCTGAGGGGTGACCTTATAGAGGTTTACAAAATTATGAGGGGAATGCATAGGGTAAATAGACAAAGTCTTTTCCCTGGGG
>NW_025146912.1:0-1316 GCF_004010195.1 Chiloscyllium plagiosum | reverse complement strand
GTGAGACTGGGTGTGACCGAGCGTGCGAACTAATGAGATCTGGAAGGAGGAAGCAAGCTATCCTGGGTGGGAGAGAGCAAGCGAATTAATGAGACAATGAGACAGGAAATCAGCAATCCTGGGTGAGAGAGAGCGAGTGAACGAGAGAAATGAGGAGGGACGAAGCGAGACTTTCTGGGGCAGAACGAGCAAACGAGCGAGACTAGTGGAATGGAATGAGTGAGCATGCGTTGGAGGGAGCGAGTGAAAGCGTGAGACGAAGAGAGAGGAAGCAATCCTTGGTGGGAGAGAGCGAGCGAGACCAGGCGGGAGAGGATGAGTCAGTTTGGATGGTACCAAGCGTGCAAACGAGCGAGAGGAAGCAGCGTGGCTGTGCAGGAGAGGGTATGCAGACGAGTGAGATCTGGAGGGAGGGAGCAATCGATCCGGTTTGGGAGTGAATGAGCAAATGAGTGAGACAGGAGGGAAGGGAGTGGGAGAATGGTTGAGAGTGCGAGAGAAGGAGTGAGCGAGCAAGTGAGCTTTGGAAGGAGGGCGTGATTATCTGATAGAGGAGAGAGAGCGAAACTGGGCATGACACCACGAGCGAATGACTGAGATTGGCAGGGAGCAGTGAGTGAGCGAGCCTGAGTGGAAGACTTCGAGCGAACGTGTGCGACAGGGAGGAAGATAGCAATTGTGCCAGTGTTGGAGAGACAAGTGAGCGAGCGAGACCTGGAGGGCTGGAGCGAGCAGGCCTGATTGGGAGAGAGTCTGCAAATGAGTGAGATCAGGAGGGAGGGGACGCGTGAAGAACTGAGACCGGCAGAATGGCAGCGAGTGAGCCTTGTTGGGAGAGAATGAGTGAACGAAAGTGACCATGAGGGAGCGAGTGAGCGAGCTTACGTGAGAGACAGCAAGTGAACGAGTGATAATAGGAGGGAGGAAGCCACGAACACAGGGTGGGAGCAGGCGAGTGACCGAGTGGCACTGTGATGGAACGAGTCCGGTTGGGAGGGAGCGAGTAAAAGAGAGAGACTGGGAGGGAGGATGCGAGCGAGCTTGTGCAGGAGAGTACGAGCGAATGACTGAGCATAGGAGGGAGGGTACGAGCCATCGGGAGGAGAGATAGCGAGTGAACCAATGACACCAGGAGGGAGCGAGTGAGTGAAACCATGTGGGAGTGAGGGATAGAACGAGTGATATCAGGAAGTGAGGGCGTGAGTGAGTGTGGGTGGGAGAGAGCAAGAAAATGATTGAGACCGGATGTGAGGTAGGGAGTGAGTCTGGTTGGGAGAGAGCAACAAAATTATTGAGACCGGATGTAAGGTAGGGAG
>NW_025146911.1:0-1316 GCF_004010195.1 Chiloscyllium plagiosum | reverse complement strand
TGCTGGCCCCTCTCCCCCTTGACAACATTTTGCACCATCTCTGAGACATCCTTGGTCCTCACACCAGGGAAGCAGCGCACCATTCTGCTTTTTCGCTGCTGGTCACAGAAACGTCTGTCTGTACCTTGGAATCCCCTAACACAATTGCTCTCATTGTCCACGTTGGAACCAACGACATAGGAAGGGAAAAGGTTGAGATTCTGAAGGGAGATTACAGGGAGTTAGGTCGAAATTTAAAAAGAAGGTCCTCGAGAGTAGGAATATCTGGATTACAGTTGAGAACAGAAGCGAGGCAAACAGTCAGGGCAGGCAGGGACAAGGTAGGCCTAATAAATTAAATTGCATTTATTTCAACACAAGGGGCCGAACAGGGAAGGCAGATGAACTCAGAGCATGGTTAGGAACATGGGACTGGGATATCATAGCAATTAGAGAAACATGGCTCAGGGATGGGCAGGACTGGCAGCTTAATGTTCCAGGATACACATGCTACAGGATGGATAGAAAGGGAGGGGGAATCTGTGAGACCGACGTCATACAAACTGGGCAGAATGGAAAGAGAGAGGGGCTGGCATTTTTGGCTAAGGGATAGCATTACAGCTGTGCTGAGGGAGTATGATCCTGGAAATACATCCAGGGAAATTATTTGGGTGGAACTGAGAAATAAGAAAGGGATGATAACCTAATTGGAATTGTATTATAAACACCCTAATATTCAGAAGGAAATTGAGAAACAAACTTGTAAGGAGATCTCAGCTATCTGTAAGAATAATAGGGTAGTTGTGGTAGGGGGTTTTAACTTTCC
The DNA here is from genome assembly GCF_004010195.1 of Chiloscyllium plagiosum. Lineage (NCBI taxonomy): Eukaryota > Metazoa > Chordata > Chondrichthyes > Orectolobiformes > Hemiscylliidae > Chiloscyllium > Chiloscyllium plagiosum. The sequence continues at coordinate 511 of NW_025146911.1, read as the reverse complement.
AAACGTAGACTGGGACTGCCGTAGCATTAAGGGTTTAGATGGTGATGAATTTGTTAAGTGTGTACCAGAAAATTTTCTGATTCTGTATGTGGATGTTCCGACTAGAGAAGGTGCAAAACTTGACCTACTCTTAGGAAATAAGGCAGGGCAGATGACTGAAGTATCAGTGGGGGAGCACTTTGGGGCCAACGACCATAATTCTATTAGGTTCAAAGTAGTGATGGAAAAGGATAGACCAGATCTAAAAGTTGAAGTTCTAAATTGGAGAAAGGCCAATTTTGACAGTATTAGGCAAGAATTTTGGAAAGCTGAATTGGGGGCAGATGAAGGGACGGCTGGAAAATGGGAAGCCTTCAGAAATGAGATAACGACAATCCAGAGAAAATATATTCCTGTTAGGGTGAAAGGAAAGGCTGGTAGGTATAGGAAATGCTGGATGACTAAAGAAATTGAGGGTTTGGTTAAGAAAAAGAAAAAGGCATATGTAAGGTATAGACAGGATAGATCGAGT
>NW_025146910.1:0-1316 GCF_004010195.1 Chiloscyllium plagiosum | reverse complement strand
CAGCACTAACAGGAATCAGCAGCTCCGGAGAGACCAGCAGGAGAATTCAGAATCTGAGAACAACAGACTGTAATGTCCCAACAATGGGGAAGAATCTGAGAAGACCAGACTGGAATGTTACCACAATAGACAGGAGTTTTTACGACGGTATTTACTGGCTTTCTCAGCCTTGGTTATCTTTAGCATCTCGGATCCAGGATATCATTTGGATTATTCAAAGTGTTTACTATCCGATTCTTGCTGTAGTTGGTGTTCCTGGTAAGTTACTCTATCTGTCTATTAAAACAGCTTGAATAGAATTGCTGCTCCTGACATGTAAACTTGGGAAGTTAGAAGTCAATGTTTTCAATTCCAAACATAATTTCCTTTCCTTACAAATTAAAGCTTGCAAATAACTATTTAAGAATTTCACACTGGTTTGCGAGGAGGAATCAGAAAGTTCTCAAACGGCATTGTATTTTTTCCCCTACGCAGATTTGCATTGCTGCCCACCACCCATCTCAGCAGGACCACCATCATGACGCCCCAGTCTGCTTCTTAGCCTCATGCAACATCTCAATAGATCATTATGTGTAAATTTGTTAAATTTGGAAACATCTGTTTCACCTCCCGTCTAACCATACTCCTGTTACAAAATAATTGCACTAGCGATGGTTAATTGTTCCCTACACAGAGTCTGGCTGGCGCAAACAATGTCCATAGTGGCCAAGTAATTGACTCACAATCGACAGCTGCACAACAAAGATTTGTTGATATCAGCATTTTTGCTTGCCTCATGCCCTTGAGAGAGTGCAATGGCTCATTCTTCCCAGGTCAGGTTTCCAGTTAACATCAAACCCACGTCTATGTGTTTTACTCTTTACTATGCTGTGGAACAGCTTAACCAGCATTTAGTTCAAGATAGGCTTACCACGTTGGCCTGATCATGACGACACAGGGCTACTTACATCCCGTGAGAGACGAACAAAAGGAAAGATAAACCCCTTTCTCTGCCTGTACCTCACATTTATACAGCTCACTACCATTCAGGTAGGCGGCCATTCCTTATTTCAGATGTATTCTATCCCACTTAAATTCTGCCCGCTAGCAATATTTATCTCCATTGCCATCTCTGTTGCTGGTTTTATTAACGCTGAAATGCAGATTCAAGGAACATTTAAATTCCACGTCACTCGAATTTCACAGAGAAGGAATGGGTTTTGTTCTCACAATGAAGCAACTGAGACGGTGAAGTGAGGGAAAAGAATTATTGTGATCGACTCTGAGAGTGTGGTTGATGCTGAATTTCGGTATTATGAACAGATTTCTTCTCCTTT
>NW_025146909.1:0-1316 GCF_004010195.1 Chiloscyllium plagiosum | reverse complement strand
CCTCAGAAAGTGCTCCCTCAATACCTCAGGAAGTGCTCCCACAATACCACAGAAAGTGCTCCCTCAATACCTCAGTAAGTGCTCCCTCAATAGCTCCGATAGTTCTCTCACAGTACATCAGATAATGCTCCCTTAATTCCTCAGATAGTGCTCCCTCAATACCTCAGAAAGTGCTCCCTCAATACCTCAGATAGTTCTCCCTCAGTACTTCATAAAGTGCTCCCTCAATATCTCAGAAAGTGCCCCCTCAATACCTCAGAAAGTGCTCCCTCAATATCTCAGATAGTGCTCCCTCAGTACCTCAGGCAGTGCTCACTCAATACCTCCAAAAGTGCTCCCTCAATACCTCACATAGTTCTTCCTCAGTACCTCAGAAAGTGCTCACTCAATATTTCAGAAAGTGCTCACTCAGTACCTCAGATAGTGCTCCCTCAGTACCTCAGAAAGGCCGCCCTCAATATCTCAGAAAGTGCTCCCTCAATACCTCCGATAATGCTCCCTCAATACCTCAGATAGTGCTCCCTCAGTATGTCAGAAAGTGATCCCTCAGTACATCAGACAGTGCTCCTTCATTACCTCAGAAAGTGATCCCTCAGTACCACAGAATGTGTTCTCTCAGTACCTCAGCATGTGCTCCCTCAATACCTCAGAAAGTGCTCCCTCAATATTTCAGATAGTTCTCCCTCAATATCTCAGATAGCGCTCCCTCAATACCTCAGAAAGTGCTCCCACAATACCACAGAATGTGCTTCCTCAATACCTCAGATAGTTTTCCCTCAATACCACAGAATGTGCTTCCTCACTACCACAGAAAGTGCTCCCTCAATACCACAGAATGTGCTTCCTCAATACCTCAGAAAGTGCTCCCTCAATAGCTCAGATAGTTCTCTCAAAGTATCTCAGATAATGCTCCCTTAATTCCTCAGATAGTGCTCCCTCAATACCTCAGATAGTTCTTCCTCAGAACCTCAGAAAGTGCTCCCTCAATATTTCAGAAACTTCTCCCTTAGTACCTCGGATAGTGCTCCCTCATTACCTCAGAATGTGTTCTCTCACTTCCTCAGAAAGTGCTCCCTCAGTACCTTAGAAAGTGCTCCCTCAATGCCTCAGATATTTCTCACACAATACCGCAGAATTTGCTCCCTCAGTACGTCAGAAAGTGCTCCCTCAGGACCTCAGAAAGTGCTCCCTCAGTACCTCAGAAAGTGCTCCCTTAATACCTCAGAAAATGCTCCCTCAATGCCTCAGAAAGTGCTCCCTCAGTACGTCAGAAAGTGCCCCCACAGTTCCTCAGAAAGTGCTCCGTCAATACCTCA
>NW_025146908.1:0-1316 GCF_004010195.1 Chiloscyllium plagiosum | reverse complement strand
GCTTTTCCAGCAACACATTTTTAAACCTTGCTAATTACTCTGGATAATATTCACTGTACTGTTATTGGCATAAATTGCAACGTTACAGTTTGGGCTGCCGGCTTAAGAATGTTTAGACTGGTCTGACCTTGTCCAGAATAGATCGGAGGCTCTTTGTGGGATTTTCACCAGCGAGTGTTTAGTGCTCGTGTATTTATTTCGGGTGTTGGCTTGGCTGGATAGTCAAAGCTTGGGAAAGCAATTGCTGTGTCAGTCCGCAAGAGATTTATGCCGGTGGACGAGGTGAACTTGTTAGTTTTGCAAAAGGTGGCTTAGGCGAAGCTGCAGGAATTAGAAAACACTATGGAGTTCGAGTTGCTTCCATCTGTGAGGAAAGGAGAAATAATTACAACAGCAGCACAGCATTCAAAATTGCTAGAAACACCATCAAGGTCTATTATGATGGTAAGGTTTCAGTGTCAAATGAAGAGACTTGATTTAGAGTGTAAGCTAAAGAAAGGGCAGCAAAATTAAAAACGGTTGAGTTATGACTGCAAGCAGATGAGAGGGCAAATGAGAGAGCAGCAGAGGAGAGAGGAAATGAGAGAGGGTTTGAACATCAGAAATTGATACTCAGAAAGGGAAGTCAGAATGAAAAGATGCAGATGAAGGCTGAAGATAACATGAGCGAGGAAGGAGTGCAAAGTCATGTGGAAGAGCAGAGAATGAGAACGGCAATTTTACCTGCTGACGTGGCTGATGAATATGGGTTCGTCCATAAAACAGGGTTTGGCTTCCAGAATCAATTTTGCAGGACATGAGGGGTCGAGGGTGGGGGAAAAGATCCTCAAGTGAAAAGGGAAACATCTCAGTAAGGGTCACAAGAAGAACTTACCACAGGGTAAAAAGGACACTATTGAAGAGGACAAAGAACCTAAAAAGCCCCGGTGTTTTCATTGTAATGATGTGAGCCACATGAAATCAGAGCGTTGGTCGGCTTGGAGAAAGCCAGATGTAGAAAAACAAAACAACACTAGCAGTTTTGTTGGCATGGTGACAGAAACCCCAATGGAAGCTAGAAAGCGGAATCAGTGGTAGGTAAAGGAAAAACTGCCACAGGGTAAAAAGGACACAAAAATACATACAAATGTAAACTTTATTCACATAGGTAAGGAGTAGCAGGAAAGCAGGTCACAATATGAGGGGACGCAAGCTGTGGATTGAGGGGATTTGTATTCCTGTAGAAATAGTGACAGAAAAGGCATTGATAACAGGTATCCTTGGTGAGAGAAAAAGTGTTCAGATATGTAAAGTGAGGCTAGAGAGTCCAGAGAATT
>NW_025146907.1:0-1316 GCF_004010195.1 Chiloscyllium plagiosum | reverse complement strand
AGGTGGGCTTGGATCAGCGCAACTTCGAGGGCCAAAGGGCCTGTACTATGCTGTATTTTTCTATGTTCTATGTTTTATGACTTTGTTATTTAATTTTGCTCTGATGGCTTTATAGTAGGGTCATTAAATTGCTAAGACTTTAGTTTATGGAACAGACCCAGTGGCCAGAATTGATAATTCACAGAATCTGGGATGAGTTATTCAAAAAGTCTTGTTAGAAACCTTTGCAGCCAATTTTGAGGGTCTTTGAAAATTTTAATTTGATTGTGTTGTGAATGGGTTTTGTTTGATTTGGCTCTCTGTTTCCTTGTCATGCAATAGTGCAGGGGATCATTGCAAGGTTTTCAGTGGGTCACAGAGGACAGCCCAGGGATCACAGAGAAGTAGTTCCAGGGTCACAGTTAAATTTGACAGAAAGCGATTCAGACTCCACCTTTGGACTATAGATTTTTCTATAAACAGCGTGTTCCAGGAGCAGCTTACCTTGGAGCAGCTGAGTCCAGTGGTCTGGGCCTAGGAGCATGATTCCTGACGGCTGGTGGCCTGGCGTCTGGTATGAGCAGTCAGACCATATGTGGAGGGTCTGCACTGAGCTGTGACACTGCAATGTTTAACCAAAATTTCCTATCTTACTGTAATGTCAACCCTTTAATGGCATCCTATTTTTAACTAATTTTTCAACTCTGTAAGTCATGCAACTGCTTTGGTTCCTCTGCTGTAACCAAGAAGTGTACCTACGTACTTGTATCTAAGATGTAACTGTAAAAAGGCAGACATTGTCAAAGCTGTTCACTGCACTCCTACAATGCAGTACACATGGCAATAAAAGGATATTATGATGTACATTGTATTGTAGATTGCAATATAACTTGATGATCTCTTCCTGGGTAACATAACATTGGTGGTCCGCTCTGGCATAACATGTGTATTATTTCATATGTAACACATTACATCTACACACACAAATAAATATTGATTATAGACAAACCTTACTTTCTAAAATTAAAGAATCCCTGCTTCTTCACAGAACAACATTGTGGCCACCAATGACATTGCAGTTCTCATGACTTTAACAGTTGTAAAATTTTAAAGATAATCTTAATTCAGAGAAAAAAACAATTAACTAGAGAAAATATAGCAGCTTGTACTGTTATGAAGTGGAAAAGAAAGAATAGATGAAGTACATCACTTGTGTTTTCTTTCACAGTTCATGCACCTACAAACTCCTTTGCATTCTGGTATCCACAGCCAGGATGTCAGAAGCCAGAACATGTGTGACTTGGATTGCAATGCAAGGTTAGACACCAGCTCAAGTG
>NW_025146906.1:0-1316 GCF_004010195.1 Chiloscyllium plagiosum | reverse complement strand
GTGTGTATGTGTATATAGGATTGCCTGTGTGTGTGTGACAGTGTGTGTGTAGGAGTATCCGTGTGTGTATATAGTGCAATGGTGGTCACCTGTAATGTGACATCAACCCAATGTCCCAGTTGAGGCCCTCCCTATGGGTAGCTCACGTCGAACACCATGGCCCTCACTTTACTCAGCAGCCTCCAATCAGGCACCTTACCAATCGCGTTTTGGAAGTCTAGTTAGGGAACATCCACAGGGTTTCTATGGTCTAAGTTACTTATTATTTCTTCAAAGAATTCTAACAGATTTGTCAGGCACGACTTCCCCTTACTAAATCCATGCTGACTTGTTCTAATTCGCCCCTGTATTTCCAATAATTTTGAAATCTCATCCTTAACGATGGATTCTAGATTTTTTATCGCCAGCCAAAACTAGTCTAATCGGCCTATAATTTTCCATCTTTAGTCTTGATCCTTTCTTGAACAAGAGGGTAACAACAGCGATTTTCCAACCACCTGGGACTTTCCCTGAATTCAGTGATTTTTGAAAGATTAAAAACAACGCCTCCGCTATTTCTTCCGCCACATCTCTCAGAACTCTAGGACGTAGCCCATCCAGGCCAGCAGAGTTTTCAGTTTTAGACCTTTCAGCTTATAAGTACTTTCTCCTTTGCAATGGCCACCATAATGAACATTGCCCCTTGACTCTCCTTGATTGTTGGGATATTACTCATGTCTTCCACTGCGAAGACTAACATAAAGTATTTATAAAGTTCTTCAGGTATTCCCTTTTCTCCCATCACTAGCCTTCCTGCATCAATTTGGAGAGGCCAATCTCAACTTTTCACTCTCGTTTGTTTCTTATGTAGTGAAAGAATATTTAGATTTAATTTCGAATATTACTGGCTAACCTACCTTCATATTTGATCCTCTACTTCCTTATTTCTGCCTTTGTTATCCTCTATTTGCTTTTGTAGCCTTCATAATCTTTGAATTTCCAGGTGCTCTCGTCCACTTTATAGGCTCGCTCTTTTTCTGTGGTACTTTTCCTGAGTACCTTCGTCAGGCATGATTGTCTAATCCCAACCCAGGTAGTCTTTCTTTTCTTTGGGATTCAAACTGAACAGCCTTCAGAATTTTCTCAATTGTTTCCTGACCACTAACGACAGAATTGATAGTCTTTATTCCGATGGCGTATTTCTCACACTCTAAAAATTGAACCTGCATTAGATGTATCCTGTCCTACCAAATCCCCTCAGTGACCAGAGGCAAAACGAAAAGGAAAAAAAATCAAGAAACTGCAATCTCCTCACTCATCTCCTACATCGTCCGAAT
>NW_025146905.1:0-1316 GCF_004010195.1 Chiloscyllium plagiosum | reverse complement strand
TCAGAAATAAACTCCTGACAGTGTGGCCCTCCCTCAGAATTATATTCCTGGCAGTGTGGCCCTCCCTCAGAACTGAACTCCTGACAGGGCGGCCCTCACTCAGAACTAAACTCCTGACAGGCGGCCCTCACTCAGAACTAAACTCCTGACACTGCGCCCCTCCCTCAGAACTAAACCCCTGACAGTGTGGCCCTGCCTTGGTACTAAACTCCTGACAGTGCGGCCCTCCCTCAGAACTAAACACCTGACAGTGAGGCCCTCTCTTAGTACTAAACTCCTGACAGTGCGACCCTCCCTCAGAACTAAACATCTGAATGTGTGGCCCTGCCTCAGTACTAAACTCCTGACAGTGCGCCCCTCCCTCAGGACTAAACACCTGACAGTGCGGCCCTCCCTTAGTACTAAACTCCTGACAGTGCGCCCCTCCCTCAGAACTAAACACCTGACAGTGAGGCCCGCTCTTGGTACTAAACTCCTGACATTGGAACTAAACACCTGACAGTGTGGCCCTCCCTCAGTACTAAACTCCTGACAGTGCGGCCCTCTCTTAGTACTAAACTCCTGACATTGCGACCCTCCCTCAGAACTAAACTCCTGTCAGTGCGGATCTCCCTCGGAACTAAACACCTGACAGTGTGGCCCTCCCTCAGTACTAAACTCCTGACAGTGCGGCCCACCCTCAGTACTAAACACCTGACAGTGTGCCCCTCCCTCAGTACTAAACTCCTGACAGTGCGGCCCTCCCTCAGAACTAAACTCCTCACACTGCGCCCCTCCCGCAGAACTAAACTCCTGACAGTGCGACCCTCCCACAGTACTAAACTCCTGACAGTGCAGCCCTCCCTCAGAACTAAACTCCTAAGAGTGCGGCCCTCCTCAGAACTAAACTCCTGACAGTGCGGCTCTCCCTCAGTTCTAAACTCCTGACAGTGCGGCCCTTCCTTAGTACTAAACTTCTGACAGTGCGGCCCTCCCTCAGAACGAAACACCTGACAGTGAGGCCCTCTCATAGTACTAAACTCCTGACATTGCGGCCCTCCCTCAGAACTAAACACCTGACAGTGAGACCCTCTCTTAGTACTAAACTCCTGATATTGCGGCCCGCCCTCAGAAATAAACTCCTTGCAGTGCGGCCCTCCCTCAGAACTAAACTCCTGACAGTGCGGCCCTCTCTTAGTACTAAACTCCTGACATTGCGACCCTCCCTCAGAACTGAACTCCTGACAGTGCGGATCTCCCTCAGACTAAACAACTGACAGTGTTGCCATGCGTTAGTACTAAAGCCCTGACAGTGCGGCCCTCCCTTAGTACTAAAC
>NW_025146904.1:0-1316 GCF_004010195.1 Chiloscyllium plagiosum | reverse complement strand
GTGAGTGCTGAACTGTCAGATGATCTGTACTGATGGAGTGCTGCACTATCAGAAGGTCAGTACTGAGGGAGTGCTGCACTGTCAGAGGGTCAGTACTGAGGGAGTGCAGCACTGTCAGAGGGTCAGGACTGAGGGAGTGCTGCACTGTCACATGGTCAGTACTTCTGGAGTGCTGCACTGTCAGAGGGTCGGTACTAAGGGAGTGCTGCACTGTCAGACGGTCAGTACTGAGAGAGTGCTGCACTGTCAGACGGTCAGAACTGAGGGAGTCCCGCACTGTCAGAGTGTCAGTATTAAGGGAGTGCAGCACTATCAGAGGGTCAGTACTAAGGGAGTGCTGCACTGTCAGAGGGTCTGTACTGAGGGAGTGCTGCACTGTCAGAGGGTCAGTAGTGAGGGCGTGTTGCACTTTCATAGGATCAGTGCTGAGGGACTGCTGCACTGTCAGAGTGTCAGTACTTAGGGGGAGCTGCACTGTCAGAGGATCAGTAGTGAGGGAGTGCTGCACTGTTAGAGGGTCGGTGATGAGGGAGAGCTGCACTGTCAGAGGGTCAGTACTGAGGGAGTGCAGCACTGTCAGAGGGTCAGGACTGCGGGAGTGCTGCACTGTCAGAGTGTCAGTACTGAGGGGGAGCTGCACTGTCAGAGGATCAGTCGTGAGGGAGTGCTGCACTGTTAGAGGGTCGGTGATGAGGGAGTGCTGCACTGTCAGAGGGACAGTAGTGAGGGAATGCTGCACTGTCAGAGGGTCAGTACCGAGTGAGTGCTGCACTGTCACATGGTCAGTAATTTGGGAGTGCTGCACTGTCAGAGGGTCAGTTCTAAGTGAGTGCTGAACTGTCAGATGATCTGTACTGAGGGAGTGCTGCACTATCAGAAGGTCAGGACTGAGGGATTGCAGCACTGTCAGAGGGTCAGGACTGAGTGAGCGCTGCACTGTCACATGGTCAGTACTTTGGGAGGGCTGCAATGTCAGAGGGTCATTACGAAGTGAGTGCTGAACTGTCAGAGGATCTGTACTGAGGGAGTGCTGCACTGTCAGAGGGTGAGTACTGAGGGAGTGCAGCACTGTCAGAGGGTCAGTACTGAGGGAGTGCTGCACTGTCAGTGGGTCAGTACTGAGGGAGTGCTGCACTGTCAGAGGGTCTGTACTGAGGGAGTGCTGCACTGTCAGAGGGTCAGTACTGAGGGCGTGTTGCACTTTAATGGGTTCAGTGCTGAGGGACTGCTGCACTGTCACAGTGTCAGTAGTGAGGGGGAGCTGCACTGTCAGAGGATCTGTCGTGAGGGAGTGCTGCACTGTTAGAGGGTCAGTG
>NW_025146903.1:0-1316 GCF_004010195.1 Chiloscyllium plagiosum | reverse complement strand
TAAAGCTAGCACCAGCGATGTTTATGGAGATATCCAACACTCTCGGGGAGAACTTAAATGAGATTGAATACACCCAAAATAGGGGATGATCACTCACCTGAATAAAAATGAGCTGTAGGAATATGGGAAAGAGGCAGAGGAAGGGAGCTATCTTTTCTTTTCAGCTTCTCTCACAGAATGTATGCAGCCCTGGTGAGGCCAGCATGTTATGCTGATCTTGAACTGAGTGGCTGGTTCAACTGTTCCACAGGACAGTAAAGAGTAAAACACATTGCTGTGGGTTTGTAGTGTTACAACACAGGAGCAATTCTACTGCTTAAATAAAACCAGCAACAGCGAAAAGATTTATCCCATGCAGTAATATGATTAAAAGTAAAAATTAACAACTTTATTTCTTAAAGTATAAAAGAGAATAATAAACGAACGGCTGTTTAAAACTTCTTCCTCGAACCTACTTTTTGCCTTCCCCCTCCACAATATTAGTCCGATAAGATGGCGAATGAAGATTTACAAAGCAAAACTTCTAACCTCAAAACCAGGAAGCTTTTGGCTCTTCTCCATATTCCTGTTTTCTTTTCGTCCTGGGAATTCTGCTTCACCACTTGCTAATCAATAAAAGTACCCTTAAAAGACCTATTTTTCAGGCAGCATTTGCATGCTAGTAGCTTGGTAGTTCTCCTCTCAACTGTTCAATTTTCCACCCTCATACTATTGGATTATGTCATTGGCCTTTACGATTATCAATTTCCGCAATTCAAACTTGATTAGAGGTGGGTATTTTGGAGTATAATTTAAAGTGTTCTGCTGAATTTAATTTTTGGCTCGAGACAATGAGCTAATCGAGTTTTTCAACCATCAAACTTGATTAGAGGTGGGTATTTTGGAGTATAATTTAAAGTGTTCTGCTGAATTTATTTTTGGCTCGAGACAATGAGCTAATCGACTTTTTCAACCAAAGGTTACATTATATCCATTTTTCAGAGCACTTGGTGCTGTCAGGTAGTTATTGCTGGCTTTTAATTTTCTTAAAGGTACAGGACACCCACATGTTCATCACAGAGGTTACACGGAAATCTGACGAGGGAAGCATGACACATTGACTTCACCAAAGGACGTGAGGCAAGCAGATGAGTTTTTATAACAAACGATAATGGTTGCTTTCAAATTCCACCAATTTCCTTCATGAGATATTCTGTGTTTCTAAATTATGAGTCAATGGCTTGACAATCATAAACTGTCTTCCCCTATGTGCAGAGAACAAGTTAAACATCCTCAAGAGCAAGTATTTAGTGATGGACATGTGGTTAGACGGAACT
>NW_025146902.1:0-1316 GCF_004010195.1 Chiloscyllium plagiosum | reverse complement strand
CAGTATGATCTTCATGACAATGAACAGTAGATCTGATGTTGCCATAGTCAAAAGGCAGTGCATTGTGCATTTGACAGGTTCACATTTAAAACGTACAAGGACCAAAGTCAGCAAGAAATTCCCTGAAAGAGACAGGAGGTGAAATGTAAATCGGAAATTAATTATCAAACATTCTCCGCATCAGACCAGAGAGCAATGGACGATCTTAACTGGAGCCATTTGAAGGGTTCAGATGTCGAGTTTGAACATGTCAGCTCCAATGGGCTGACCCATTTCGAAGCTCCTCAATCCTGGCTTTGACGAAACGTGGGCAGGCAATCAAGAGATGGCAGGAGGAAATCATTTTTAGGATGAAAGGGAAAGGTTTTAGCGGGGATCCGAGCAAGAGGTTTTCACACAGAGAGTGGTGGGGCTTGGTAATTCAGTGCCTGGGAGAATAGTGGAAGCAGGAAACCTCATAAAGGTTAAAAACTGCCTGGATGAAAACTTGAAGGAGAACAGTATTCAGGACTACGAGTAAAGTTCTTTAAGCTGGAATGAGTGTAGATTTTGTGTCGCTTTAACAGCACAAACTGGATGGACGGAAGGGTCTCTTCTGTACTGTCTGATTCTCTCATTCTTAGAATTCCTCTGTGAGGCAGGTTTGGAAGTGAAGTATTTTAGTGAAATAATGAAAAGGATCCAAATGCTAAAAACATGAAACACAATCAGATGTAACTGGCAAAACCCAACAGGTACGGCAGCATCTGTGTGGAGAGAAACAGAGTTAATGTAATAACTCTTAATCAGAACATTTTCATGTGAACAAGAATCACTGAACTCAAAACACCATCTTAGGATTCCCAACGCACAAGACCCTAACATTGCAACCAATACACAAGGATTCATTTCTATCAGGGAACTGAGATTTAAAAAGTTGATATTCACATCTTGATGGAACATTTGTTCGACTGCTCTTCAAAACCGGACATAGTTGGAGTAATAGAGATATACAGCATCGAAACAGACCCGTTAGCCTGAATCATCCGTATCGTCCAGATATCCTAAATTAATCTGGTCCCATAGGCCCCAATTTCCCTCTCAACCCTTTCTATTCAATTAACAAATCAGCTATCGTCTAAATACTGTAAAGGCCCAGCATCCAACATTCCTTCTGGCAATTCATTCCAAACACAAGCAACACTCTGCATGAAGTTTATAACCCTTACGTGCCTTATAAAAATTTCCCATCTCATCTTAAACCTATGCACTCTTATTATGGACTCTCCCACCCGAGGGAAAAGACCTTGTCTATTTACTCTGTCCATGCCCCTCCT
>NW_025146901.1:0-1316 GCF_004010195.1 Chiloscyllium plagiosum | reverse complement strand
CTATCTATCAGTGCAGTGCTCTCTCAGTACTGTTCCTCAATCAGTGCAGTGCTCCCTCAGTACTGTCCCTCCATCAGTGCAGTGCTCCTTCAGTACTGTCCCTCCAGCAGTGTAGTGCTCCCTCAGTACTGTCCCTCCATCAATGCAGTGCTCCCTCAGTACTGTCCCTCCATCAGTGCAGAGCTCCCTCAGTACTGTCCCTCCATCAGTGCAGTGCTCCCTCAGTACTATCCCTCAATCAATGCAGCGCTCCCTCAGTCCTGTCCCTCCATCAGTGCAGTGCTCCCTCAGTACTGTCCCTCCATCAGTGCAGTGCTCCCTCAGTATTATCCCTCCATCAGTGCAGTGCTCCCTCAGTACTGTCCCTCCATCAGTGCAGAGCTCCCTCAGTACTGTCCTTCCATCAGTGCAGAGCTCCCTCAGTACTATCTCTCCATTAGTGCAGAGCTCCCTCAGTACTAACTCTCCATTAGTGCAGAGGTCCCTCTGTACTGTCCCTCCATCAGTGCAGAGTTCCCTCAGTACTGTCCCTCGATCTGTAAAGTGCTCTCTCAGTAGTATCCCTCCATCAGTGCAGTGCTGCCTCAGTCCTGTCCCTCCATCAGTGCAGTGCTCCCTCTGTCCTGACCCTCCATCAGTGCAGTGCTCCCTCAGTACTTTCTCTCCATCAGTGCAGTGCTCCCTCAGTACTGTACATCGATTATTATGGAGCTCCCTCAGTACTATCCCTCAATCAGTGCAGTGCCCCCTCCGAACTGTCCCTCCATCAGTGCAGAGCTCCCTCAGTTCTCTCCATCCATTAGTGCAGAGCGCCCTCAGTACTGTCCCTCCATCACTGCAGTGCTCCCTCAGTTCTCTCCATCCATTAGTGCAGAGCGCCCTCAGTACTGTCCCTCCATCAGTTCATTTCTCCATCAGTTCTCTCCCTCCGTTAGTTCAGAGCTCCCTCAGTACTGTCCCTACATCAGTGCAGTGCTCTCTCAGTACTATCCCTCGATCAGTGCAGTGCACCCTCAGTACTGTCCCTCCATCAGTGCAGAGCTCCCGCAGTGCTGTCCCTCCATCAGTGCAGAGGTCCCTCAGTACTGTCCCTCCATCAGTGCAGTGCTCCCTCAGTACTGTCCCTCCATCAGTGCAGTGCTCCCTCAATACTGTCCCTCCATGAGTGCAGAGCTGCCTCAGTACTGTCCTTCCATCAGTGCAGAGCTGCCTCAGTTCTCTTCCTCCATCAGTGCAGAGCTGCCTCAGTACTATCCCTCGATCAATGCAGCGCTCCCTCAGTGCTGTCCCTCCATCAGTGCAGTGCTCCCTCAGTC
>NW_025146900.1:0-1316 GCF_004010195.1 Chiloscyllium plagiosum | reverse complement strand
CTAAAACAAACCCACTGTCAGCATGTGGGCCAGGAATAGACATGCCCATAATCTTTTATTAAGAGACAGCATTGCAAGGAATTGGGAAAAAAAATCTGCTTTGAGTCTCCAAACTCTTTCTTCGAAGAAGGAAACAAACATCCTAAAGATAGCAGTAGAGTCAGAATGTACCATCCGGAGCTTCTCTGCTCTGCCCGCTCTTTATACCAACCTTTATTTATTCTATTTTCTGGAGAGACTTCTTCTTCACAAACTTTTAAAATTTTAAAATTCCTCCAATGGGAATGGAGGAGGTGAGTCGCAGACAGGGGTCTGTCGCAGGGATGGGAGGCCTCGAGAAAGCACAGTGTGCTCTTGAGACTGGACCGACTACAATCTGGATCGTGAACTTGTTGCGGCCTGGAGAATGGACCCGATGCGGTCTGGAGACTGAGCCTGGTATGGTGTGGAAACTGGGCCTTGTATGGTCTGGAGACTGGGCCTGGTATAGTGTGGAGACTGTGCAAGGGGCCGCCTGGAGACTGGGCCTGGTGCTGTGTGTCTACTGGGCCTGGGGAACTATGGAGACGAGGACGGTGTAGTCTATTCACTAGGTCTGGTACAGTCTGGAGACTCGGACCGGTGCAGCCTGGGAACTTTGTCCCATTGCGGCCTGGAGACTGAGCACGGTTTGGCCAGGAGACTGTGGTCAGTGCAGTCTGGCGACTTGCCCCGGTGCAGTTTGGAGACTGGGCCCGGCACTGTCTGGCTACTGAGCCCGGTGAAACCTGGAGACAGGACTCGGTAGTGTCTGGACACTGAGCCCAGTGAGGACTGGATACTGGGCCAGGTTCGTTCTGGTACCTGGGCCTGGTATGGTGTGGAGACTGGAGTGGTGCCGCCGGGAGACTGGTCTCATTGCTGTCCAGCGACTACGCCTGTGGAATTCTGGAGACTGGTCCCATTTTACAAAAGACTAGGTCTGGAACAGTCTGGAGACTGGGCTCGATGCACTCCGGATACTGGCCCCAGTGCAGTCTGGAAACGGGGCCCGACCCAGTGTGGAGAATGGGCCCGGTGCGGTCTGGAGACTCTTTGCTGGCACAGACTGGTGTGTCAGGGACTGCAATTTGTGTTTGTTCATTTTTTTCCCTTTTACTCTTTTTCTGGACTTTCAGTTCTCATTCTTTCATTTTTGGACCAAATACTTAAGAATCTATACCGAGATTTCTTGTACCTAAGATCGCGCCATAAGTGAAACCATTGCAATGTTGCCACTGCATTCATAAAAGTGTACGTGTCAGTTAAGCCAATTCAATTCAAATGTGAGGGATTCA
>NW_025146899.1:0-1316 GCF_004010195.1 Chiloscyllium plagiosum | reverse complement strand
ATAAGACCAGATGACATAGGAGTGGAAGTAAGGTCATTCGGCCCATCACGTCCTCTCTGCCATTCAATAATAGCTGATTGGCATTCCAACTCCACTTACCCGCATTCTCCCTGTAGCCCTGAATTCCTTGTGACATCAAGAATTTATCAATCTCTGCTTTGAAGACATTTAGCGTCCCGGCCTCCACTGCACTCTGTCGCAATGAATCCCACAGGCCCACCACTCTCTGGCTAGAGGAAATGTCTCCGCATTTCTGTTCTGAATTCATCCCCTCTAATTCTAAGGCTGTGTCCACAGGTCCTAGTCTCCTCTCTTAACAGAAACAATTTCCTAGCGTCCACCCTTTCCAAGCCATGTATTATCTTGTAAATGATTTTTTTATTGGAATAGCCACATCAAGTATTGCAATAACAACAGAAAGCTCTGCTTCCTTCCAACTACTAACAAATACATCACAAACCTCTGCATCATCTTCAGTTACACAGGTCCCTCCAACTACACTGAGCAGCACTCAACCATCGACAACTCAGAACATGACAACCTCAACAAGTGATGTCAGTTCCACAACACCAGGTAACTGTGAACATCAAACTGTACTCATGAAAGCTATTTCTTGCATAGAGTACTGATAATTGGACAACGCATGCAGTAAACTTTAAAATGCCTCATCACGCTGAACTAAAACAATGTCAGGATTAAATCAAGCTGAGCACTGGTCTCCAGACCATTTGGCAAAACAATGGCCAATATATATTTAATTTTAATATGTTTGGGCTGGGTAATTTTAACAGGGTTCTATTGTAAATGCACTCAAGTGTCAATTCAAGTTATGTTACAATCTGAAAATGCATCAGTCTGTATAGTGAAATCCACATGCAAATGGAAAAGTTAGGATGTGATGATATTTCTTATCCTAGATTTTACAACCTCCAATTTCCATTGTGATCATGATTATATGTTATCCCGAATAAAGGGTGAAGCTTTCTCAGTCCATTTCATGAAAGCAGTAATATTTGACAAAAGATGGACTGCTGAATTGAAATTCATTGTTTCTCTTCAGGAGGTCGTAAAGACACAGGTTCTGAAATGTCTGGGGTTGATCTACTTCAAGAAGCTTTAAAGTTTAAATACAAATTCCTTGCAGAATGAAAGGGGAGTGGCCAGTTCTTTCAGCTCAGTTTTTCTCTGATTTGGGTTTGGTTTGGTTTTAGCAGACAGTCAGTTGTGAAGCTGCTGGACCCAAGGTTCAAGCTGATCCTCCCTCTCTCTGACATCTCTCCTGTAGGAACCTGGGTTTGATTTTATCTTTTGTACAA
>NW_025146898.1:0-1316 GCF_004010195.1 Chiloscyllium plagiosum | reverse complement strand
TAGGTAAATAATTACTAACTTTAGTGTATAATTATTCGAGCAAATAATTTCTTTCATCATGATAGTTTAAATAATTTATAGTCTCAGCAAAATAGCTGAAACGCATAAACTAGGCAAGAAAAGACACAGTTAAAATGTATATTCAGGAATGGAATGTACCTATGAAGAATGGAAGATGTTACAAGCAAAACAGATAAAGTGAAAAGAACATCAAGATCCAAGTTTAGCAAAATCTCCCTTATGTCAGCACTTACAGAGGGGAGGGTCACCAACTTGGAGAAGGGGGGAAGTAATAAGGGTGGAGCGCAGCTGGGTAGTGGCAAAACACAATAAGGGAGATTGATAGGTATGAGGTAAACGGGGAGTACCAAAAATTAAAACTGTATAAATTGTAAAGCAATCCCTGAATGTGTGTGCCCACTGGTCACCCCTTCTTGCAAGAAGGTTTCAATAAAATTCGCTGCTTCAGATTTTGACTCGGACTGAAATTTATTATACTGTGAGCCCTGTTTCTCACAGGATGTTTTCTCTGGAGCGTCGGAGGCTTACAGAGGTTTATAAAATCATGAGGGGCATGGATAGGATAAATAGACAAGGTCTTTTCCCTGGGGTGGGAGAGTCCAGAACTAGAGGGTATAAGTAGAGGGGAAAGATTTAAAAGGGACCTGGGACCCTGGTGCTGCGAGGCAGCAGTGCTAATCACTGAGCCACCGTGCCACTATGTTGGTAGGATTTCTGTGGCAGCAAGGAGTGTAGATGCATGATTCAGCGCGTTCAGTTGACCTATAGGCCAATCTAACTCCTGTTTCATATGATCTCTGTGTCCGGGACAGGAAGAGGTGAGTATGGAGTTGTTACTAGCCATGTGTCTGCAGTATCCGAATGGAGAGGATGTGTATTATGTACAGCAGAGGGAGAGTGTGTGGGATGGAGATCTACAGCTTTTAGTGAATGAGGGAGGAAAGGACTTTTCACAGATGTTTTTGTTCTGAATTTCTACCCTGCACTGGTAGTGACAGTTTTTGTAATCACTTTTCCCAGGATATATTAGGAGGAAACAAGTTGCAGACAGGAATCTCAAACCAAGCACCACATTAGGACCTGGTAGTGACGGAGGGAACGATCTTTGCAGAAGGCGGATAGGGAAATATATCCCTGGTGGTGGGGTCCGTTTGGAGGTGGCAGAAATGTCGGCAGGTTTATGCGAAGGTGGAAGATGAGGACCGGGGCATTCTGTCCTTGTTACGGTTGGAGGGGTGGGGTCTGAGGGCGGAGGTGCGGGACGTGGATGAGATACATTGGAGGGCATCTTTAAC
>NW_025146897.1:0-1316 GCF_004010195.1 Chiloscyllium plagiosum | reverse complement strand
TGTGACTTGAGCACTTTCTGGGACTTGACAATGTATTAAAGCTGCAGTATGTTTGGAAGCACGGTTTGGGAATTGTCTCGCTGCCATTTGTGTGAGCAGTACATGACATAGACGACTCGCACTACCTCAAAGTCAGCATGCCAGTGTGTCTGGCAATGGTTCCGCCTTTTCTGGTTTGCTTCTGTTCCACGCTAAGAGCTGTCAGTTTTGGATTCGCTGGAGTGCTGAGGGGGTAACACAATTTGTGTGGTATTTTTCTTCAGGCCAAACTCCACCCTCCAGGAAAAATAGCCAAACGCGCTGAGTAACAAACAGCACGCGTTTTTTTAGCAAATGGTCTATTCAAGCTGGTGTCAGCTTCTGGAGCGTCTCAGAGTTGCCAAGCACGGAAACAGACCCTACTACCTAACTTGCCACTGCTAAACAGGTAACCGAAATTAATCTAACCAATATTTGCCAAAATTTGTCCCTGATCTCTCCGAACCCTTGCCGGCCAATATACCCTTTCAGATGCTTTTGAAATGTTGTGAGCGCACCAGTCTCTGCCCCTAAATATGGCAATTCATTCTGTACACACGGAAATATCTGTGTGCAAAACAAGTGTCCCTCACATCCCCTTTAAATGTTACTGTTCTCACAATAAACCAATATTATCTCGCTTTGAACTCATGTGCCTTGTGAAAAATTACTCCCTGACTCTTTTATCTGTCCGCCTGCCTCATGACTTTATAAAATTCTGTAAGGCCATTCCTCAGCCCTGAAGCTCCAGGGAAAACTGTCGAAGCCTATTCAGCTTCGTGCTATTGTCCAAACAGTGCAAACCTTGCAAACCCTTTCAAATACTTTCTAAATTGCACCACGTTCGTTACTGAATGCGCGACCTGTTCGTGCCTGAAGTGAAGCCACGCTGAAACAGTAATAATGACAATTTTGGCACTTGCTCCCTGTCGGGGAGTGTGGCCGAGTGGTCTAAGGCGCTGGATTTTAAGCTCCAGTCTCTATTAAGTCGTGGGTTTGAATCCCAAAGCTACCAAGATGGCGGCGGGTCTACTGCAGGCAGTTGAACACAGCCGAACCTGTGCAGGTCCTATACGTTTTCGTTGTTGTGTTTGCAGCTGCTCAGGCCTCTGATCCAGACTGACTCTGAAAACAGTGTGAGCCCTTGCTGTCGGAGCCTCCTCAACCACTCTGCTTTCGGACATATGCGGTGCCAGTTTCTGTGTCTCAAATGGTCAGTGCATTTGGCTGAAAGTTTGGTGGTTTGAGCCCGCCCTTAGCACCGAAGCCTCAATTATTTCAGTTCAAGCATTGAGACC
>NW_025146896.1:0-1316 GCF_004010195.1 Chiloscyllium plagiosum | reverse complement strand
ACTCAGTGAAGCATCCGGGAAAAGTGTTTTGGAGCTAGTAACACAGTGAAGCACTCCGGGAATTAGTATCACAGTTAAGCACACCAGGAAAAGTGTTCTGGAGTTAGTATCACACTAAAGCATCTGGGAAAAGTGTTTCGGAGCTAGTAATGCAGTGAAGTACTCCGGGAATTAGTATCACAGTGAAGCACTCCAGGAGAAGTGTTCTGGAGTTAGTATCACAGTGAAGGACTCCGGGAATTGGTATCACACTGAAGCACTCCAGGAAAAGTGTTTTGGAGCTAGTGCCACAGTGAAGAACCCCTGGAAAGGTGTTCCGGAGTTTAGTATCAAAGTAAAACACTGCAGGAATAGTCTTTTAGGGTTAGTATCACAGTGAAGCACTCCAAGGAAAAGTGTTCTGGAATTAGTATCACAATGATGCACTCCAGGAAGAGTATTTTGGCGTTATTATCACAGTGAAGCACTCCAGGAAAAGTGTTCTGGAATTAGTATCACAGTGAAGCACTCCGGGAAAAGTGTTTTGGAGCTAGTATCGCAGTGAAGAACTCCAGGAAAAGTGTGCTGGAGTTAAAATCACAGTGACGCACTCCAGGACAAGTGTTTTAGGATTGGTATCACAGTGAAGCACTCCAGGAAAAGTCTTCTGGAATTAGTATCACAGTGATGCACTCCTGGAAAAGTGTTTTAGGGTTAGTATCACAGTGAAATACTCCAGGAAAAGTGTTCTGGAGTTAGTATCACAGTGAAGCACTCCAGGAAGTGTATTTTGGCGTTAGTATCACATTGAAGCACTCCAGGAAAAGTGTTTTGGAGTTAGTATCACAGTGAAGCACTCCAGGAAGAGTATTTTGGAGTTAGTATCACAACAAAACACTCCAGGACGAGTGTTTTAGGCTTAGTATCACAGTGAAGTACTCCGGGAATTGGTATCACAGTGAAGCACTCCGGGAAAAGTGTTCTGGAATTAGTATCACAATGATGCACTCCAGGAAGAGTATTTTGGTGATGGTATCACAGTGAAGCACTCCAGGAAAAGTGTTTTACGGTTAGTATCACAGTGAAGCACTTAAGGAAAAGTGTTCTGGAAGTAGTATCGCAGTTATGCACTCCAGGAAAAGTGTTTTGGAGTTAGTATCACAGTGATGCTCTTCAGGAAAAGTGTTTTCGGGTTTGTATCACAGTGAAGCACTCTAGGAAAAGTGTTCTGGAATTAGTATCACAGTGAAGCACTCCAGGAAACGTGTTTTAGGGTTAGTATCGCAGTGAAGAACTCCAGGAATAGTGTTCTGGAATTAGTATCACAGTGATGCACT
>NW_025146895.1:0-1316 GCF_004010195.1 Chiloscyllium plagiosum | reverse complement strand
CTCTCCCTCTGTACTAAACTCCTGACAGTGCGGACCTCCCCCAGTAATAAACAGCTGACAATGCGGCCCTCCCTCCAAACTAAACAACTGACAGTGTGTCCCTCCCTCAGTACTAAACACCTGACAGTGCGGCCCTCCCTCAGTACTAAACTCCTGAGAGTGAGTCCCTCCTTCAGTACAAAACTCCTGACAGTGCGGTCCTACCTCAGTCCTAAACTCCTGACAGTGTGTTCCTCTCTCAGTACTGAACTGCTGACAGTCTGACCCTCCCTCAGAACTAAACTCCTGACACTGCGAACCTTCCTCAGAACTAAACTCCTGACTGTCCGGCCTTCCCTCAGTACTACACTCCTGACAGTGCTGTCCTCCCTCAGTACTAAACTCCTAAGAGAGCGGCCCTCCCTCAGTACTAAACACCTGACGGTGCGGCTCTCCCTCAGAACTAAACACCTGACAGTGTGGCCCTCACTCAGTACTGAACGTCTGACAGTTAAGCCCTCCCTCAGACTAAACTCCTGAGAGTGTGGCCCTCCCTCAGTACTAAACACCTGACAGTGCGGCCCTCCCTCAGAACTAAACACCTGACAGTGTGGCCCTCACTCAGTACTAATCTTCTGACAGTGGAGCCCTCCCTCAGAACTAAACTCCTGAGAGTGTGGCCCTCCCTCAGAACTAAACTCCTGAGAGTGCGGCCCTCCCTCAGTTCAAAGCTCCTGACAGTGCGGCCCTCCCTCAGAACTAAACTCCTGACAGTGCGGCCCTCCCACAGTACTAAGCTTCTGACAGTGCGGCCCTCCCTCAGTACTAAACTTCTGACAGTGTGGCCCTCCCTCAGAACTAAACACCTGACAGTGTGGCCCTCCCTCAGCACTAAACGTCTGACAGTGCAGCCCTCCCTCAGTACTAAACTTCTGACAGTGCAGCACTCCCTCAGTAGTAAATACCTGACACTGCGGCCCTCACGCAGTATTAAACTCCTGACTGTGCGCCCATCCCTCATTACTAAACTCCTGACAGTGCAGCCCTCCCTCAGTACTAAGCTCCTGACAGTGCAGCACTCCCTCAGTACTAAAAACCTGACAGTGCGGCCCTCATGCAGAACTAAACTCCTGACAGTGCAGCACTCCCTCAGTACTAAACACCTAACAGTGCGGCCCTCCCTCAGTACTAAACTCCTGACAGTGCGGCCCTCCCTCAGTACAAAGCTCCTGACATTGCGTCTCTCCCTCAGAACTAAACTCCTGACAGTGTGGCCCTCCCTCAGAACGAAACTCCTGTCATTTCGGCCCTCCCTCAGAACTAAACTCCTGACTGTG
>NW_025146894.1:0-1316 GCF_004010195.1 Chiloscyllium plagiosum | reverse complement strand
AACAACTTCACTGCCCTGTGGCTGACCACTTCAACTTCCCCTCTGACTTCGCTAAGAATATGCATATCCTGAACCTCCACCACCACTAAATCCTTTCAACCGACGCCTGGAGGAAGAACGTCTCATCTTCCGCCTTGGGAACCTCCAACCACAAGGCATCCACATCAACTTCGCCAGTGTCCTTGTATCTTGTCCCACCATCTCATCCCAGATCTAACCCACCAACTCGGCACTGCCCTCTTGAACTGTCCAACCTGTCCATCTACCTTCCCACCTACCTGCTCCACCCTCCACTCTGACCTATCACTATCATCCTCCATCTGCATCTACCTATTGCTTTCCAAGCTACCTTGCCCTCATCCTCAGCCCCCTCCAATTTATCTCCCAGTCCCATTCCATGTCACCCGCCAACATTCCTGATGAAGGGCTTATGCCCAAAAAATCGACTGTCTTCTCCTTGAATGCTGCCTGACTTGCTGTGCTTTTCGAGCACCATATTTTTTGACTGACTGTTCAGCATTTGCAGTCCTCGCTTTCTGCAAGTATATGGCAGCCTGATTGTCTTCAGTTTACTGTCTGAGTTATTGCAGTTTGGGAGTACTCAATGGTGCTCGCAAGCCATGCTTTTCTTTATCTGAAACTCTGGAAGGAATAGTTCCAACTATGTAATACTAAAATGAAACAATCAAATGTTGAGAAAAGTTAAACATACTTGAATATTTAGCTATTAATATAAGTCCATTCCCCTCTATTTCAGCACTGGGGAGACATTACATATAAAGTTTTCACTGAGGGATGTTGTTTCTGGTGTTATTAGCAATCTGCTGTTGTGGCAACCTTCATGGTGGTAGACATTGGCTCACTGATAATGAATATCATTGTTTCCTGATATCTGCTACGGTCTCTGTTGTTTGGTTTCATGTTACTTGATCAAAAATCCTTGAAGTGTAGCTTTACTTATCCAAGAGTCTTCTGGCTCCATTTAATAGCATGCTGGCCTTCATAACAAGAGGAATTGAGTATAGAAGCAAAGAGGTTCTTCTGCAGCTGTACAGGGCCCTGGTGAGACTGCATCTGGAATATTGTATGCAGTTCTAGTCTCCAAATTTGAGGAAAGACATTCTGGCTATTGAGGGAGTGCAGCATAGGTTCACGAGGTCAATTCCTGGAATGGCGGGACTATCTTATGTTGAAAGATTGGAGCAACTGGGCTGGTATACCCTTGAGTTTAGAAGACTGAGAGGGGATCTGATTGAGACGTATAAGATTATTAAAGGTTTGGGCACTCTGGAGGCAGGAAACATATTTCCGCTGAT
>NW_025146893.1:0-1316 GCF_004010195.1 Chiloscyllium plagiosum | reverse complement strand
AAGGACGAATCAACAATCCGTCTACGAGCAAACATGCATCAGGAAGCAGTTCAGGACAATAAGTGAAGAGTACAACACGATTTAGAAATTTGATAAGGACATTTACCACTTACGGGGGACACTGACAGCAGCAAGTATTGGGTAGTATATCCTCTCAAAATCATGAATTATACTTTTGATGTAGAAGTCCCCATTCATCCATGAAAAAGCGACGTCGTATACTTCAAGAATGTATGGATAGAAATGATTCAAATCCATGACGTATTTTCTTCCAATGGGTGGAGGGTTATTCTGTGCAGTTAAGCCAGGAATCCTTTTATGCTGCAAGGAGAGAAGTCCCTGAGAGACTTTACTCATTAATTGTGGAGTTGACATTAATTCATCGTCAACACGTGGGTTCCGTTAATAGGATTGTTTATTCCATGTACAGTCACTGAGCAGATGACTTCAGTTATCCCTAGGAATCCAGATGTCTTTTTTTGTTAAACTGAAATTAGCTTGTCAATCTAAACTCAGAAAATTACAGAGTGTATGAGTCTCTCTTTTTAGCTGGCTGGACCGAGAGCAATAATCTTGGTCTTTTGGAATACAATGTAATTTACAATAAATATTTCTTTTGTTTTACGCTGTGTATTGAAATGGGAGAAAATGCTTATTTTTAAAAACTAAGCATGGGTCAAACGATTCTTGCAGGTTTGGTAAGTAAATCACCTCACGCTCATTGCTGACTCCATGCATGAGAATTGCACCCAACTCCAGTGCCTCGAGAACCAAGTTAGGGAACAGCAGGTGGAGCTGGATGAACGTCGGGTCATATAGAAGGTGGAGGCAGTTATTGTGAGGAGTTACAGGGAGTTAATGACTCAACAGCAACGCGACGATGATAGATAGGTTAACGTCAGGAGTAAGGCAGTGACGATTAGGCAGTGCAGGATCTTTTGTGGGGATTCTCCGCAACAAGTATACCATTTTAGATACTATTGGAGGAAAGATTAACCAACGTAAGTAATGGGGAAGAGGTCGCTGGTGCAGTGTCTATCCCTGCTGCTCACTGCGGAAAGGGAAGAAGAGCAGAGCTTTCGTCATTGGTGAGTCCATAGTAAGGAGAAGAGATAGGAGCTTGTGTGGGAAAGAGGGTAACACACGATTGGTTTGTGGCCTCCCAGGTGTCAACGTTCGTGATGTTGCAAGGCTTAGAAAGCGTGAACGCTGGGAATTCGTTTCTATTAGATCTGCCCTCAACCTGCGAAACTTCGATCTATACGATCCCAGCATCCTGAGCAGTTCATCATATGTGAGGCCTAACATTCCAGGGA
>NW_025146892.1:0-1316 GCF_004010195.1 Chiloscyllium plagiosum | reverse complement strand
CAGACATATAAGAGAATCAAAGGGTTAGATAGGGTAGGCAGAGAGAGTATTTTTCATTGGATGGTGATGGCTAGCAGGAGGGGACACAGCCCGAGATTGAAGGCTGATAGATAGAGGACCGATGTCAGAAGTAGGTTCTTTACTCAGACAGTAGTAGGGGCGCGGACGGCACTGTCTGCAACAATAGTATACTTGCCAAATTTAAGGACATTGAAAATGTCATTGGATGAAGATATGGATGAAAATGAAATAGTATGTGATAGATAGGCTTCAGATTGTTTCCACAGATTGGCACAACATAAAGGCTTGAAGGGACTGTACTGCAGTCTAATGTTCCATTTTCTATATTTCAGATTGATACATAATGCCAATCCCAGAGGTTTACAAAATTATGAGGGGCATCGATAGGGTAAATAGACAAAGTAGTTTCCTTTGGTTTGGGGAAATCCAGAACTAGAGTGCATAGGTTTAGCGTGAGAGGGAAAAGATGTAAAAGAGACCTAAAGGGGCGACGTTTTCACAGAGAGGGTGATATGTGTATGGAATGAGCTGCCAGAGGAATTTGTGGAGGCAGTTACAATTTCAACATTTAAGAGAAATTTGGATGGGTATATGAATAGGAAGGGTTCGGAGGGATATGGGTCGGGTGCTGGCATGTGGGACTAAATTGGGTTGGGATATCTGGTCGGCATGGTTGAGTTGGACCGAAGGGTCTGTTTCCATGCTGAACATCTGTATGACTCTATAATTCCACTGCTGCCACCCTGCATCTGGTCCATGCTGAATCTGGCCCTGACTGGACCTGGCACCATCATTTTCACAACCTCTGTCAGAACCCCACTACACAAGGCATGACTTCAGCCCTTGGTCACTGATCTCTCATCTTACCCAAGTCAATCTGTTCACATTGTATTCTAGCTCCATTCGCATCTGTCCTTTACCACCTGCCATTTTGCCAGACTCTGAACTTTGCAGTTTGACATCATGTCCACCTGCCACTTCATTACAGTGACCTTCTGCTCTGGAAACAGCCTGGCGCCCTGCACACCTCTCCACTCAGCAGCGTGGCATCCTGTCGACCTCTCCACTAACAAGCTTGGCAAAGACAGACCTCCTGTATTTCAACTCAAACGGTCCCTCATTTACCAAGCACAATTCGACCAAATTATCCTTGTGACCATTACCATTTATGTTGATGCCACCCTGCCAGATGGGGTGAATGCAAGTCTACCTATCAACCAGCCAATACCTCATAGCCTACCAGCTCAAACTCTCCCACATTTCCAAGCTAACCCCTCACTTGCTTACCAGCTTGC
>NW_025146891.1:0-1316 GCF_004010195.1 Chiloscyllium plagiosum | reverse complement strand
ATTCATTGATGCGTGGGAGTCACCTTCATCCCCCTCCGTCCACGCATCAATGAAGACATATTCGATCAAGTGAATGCGTTAAGCAGTACAGGGGTGTACTACTAAAGGAAAAGATAAAGCAGAGGGCAATTTGAGACATGAGAACAGTTTGGCTTAAAGGGTCAAGTATAATCCGAAGAGAATGTCTATCTGTGTTAATGACAAAAGAACAGCTAGAGACAGGACCTGTTAAAGGTAAATGAGATCATCTCTGACTGGAAACAGAGGAACTCGGAGGGATCCTAAGCAAATATTCCCCGTCAGTATTTACTGTGGAGAAGACATAGATGCGAGGGAACTCAGGGGATGTAATAGTCATGTCTTGAAAAACCTCCACACTGCAGAGGAAGAGGCGTGGGCAGTTTTATAATGCATAAATTTAGATCAATCCGAACGAACCGATCAAATGTACCTCAGGACGTAGTGGGGTTGAAATTCCAGCGCTCAGAAGAGAGCTGTTTGTAACATTGTTAATGATGGATGAGCTGCCAGAAGACTGGATGGTGGCGAACGGTTTGTCATTTTGTGAGAGAGGTCGCAAAGAAAATAGTGAACTATAGACCAGTGAACCTAATGTCAATGGTGGATAAGTTATTCGAAGGGGGTTCTGAGAGACATGATCCACGTGGATTTGGAAATGTAAGGTCTGTTGAGGGTTAGTCAGTACGGCTTCGTCCATGGGAAACTGAGTCTCACAGAATTAATTAAGCTTTGTGAAGTGGTGACCATGAGATAAATAAAACCAGACGAATATAGGTATAGTCTAGATGTAGGTTTGCTCGCTGAGTTGGAGGTTCAATTTCAGATGTTTCGTCACTAACCTAGGTTACTTTTTCAGTGAGTGTCTGAATGGATCACTGGTCGTGTAGCACGCTTTGCATTTATATGTTTGTGTTTCCCAGGGTTGGTGATGTCATTCGTTGTGGTAACATAATTTTCTATGGTTATGTCTTTTCCTGTTCTTTTATCAGGTGTTATTAAGTGGGATCCAAGTCAATGTGTTTGTTGGTAGATTTCCAGTTGGAATGCCATGTCTCTAGGAATTCTCGTGCGTGTATCTGTTTGGCTTGTCCTAGAATGGTTGTCCAAGTCGAAGTGGTGTCCTACTTCATCCACATGTAAGGATGCAAGTGTTAGTGGCTCATGTCTTTTTTGTGGTCAGTTGATGTTCATGTATCGGGTGGCTAGTTTTCTGCCTGTTTGTCAAATTAGTATTTGTTACAGTTCTTGCAAGGTACAACACAACATTGGACAAACAGACGGAAAAGTACCCACCA
>NW_025146890.1:0-1316 GCF_004010195.1 Chiloscyllium plagiosum | reverse complement strand
GGATACAGCAGGGACAGGAATGATTGTTACAGGATCCGGGGTTTATGCTGCCTGACCTGCTGTGCTTTTCCAGCAACACATTTTCAGCTCTGATCTCCAGCATCTGCAGTCCTCACTTTCTCTCCGGGGTTTAGATGCTACATTAAGAACAGGGAAGGTACGAAAAGTAGGGAGGGTGGCATTGTTAATCAGAGACAGTATTACAGTGGCAGAAAGGATGTTTGATGAGGACTTGTTTACTGAGGTAGTATGGGAAGAGGTTAGAAACAGGAAAGAAAAGGTCACCCTGTTGAGAGTTCTCTATAGACCTCTGAAACGTTCCAGAGATGTAGAGAAAATGATGAAAAAATGATACTGGATTGGAGCGAAAGTAGAAGAATAATTGTTATGGAGGACTTTAATTTTCCAAATATTGACGGGAAATGCTACAGTTCAAATACTTTATGTGGGTCAGTTTTTTTGTCAAATCTGTGCGGAATGGTTTCCTGACAGTATGCCGATAGGTCAACAAGGGACGAGGCCAAATTGGATTTGATACTGGGTAGTGAACCAGACCAGATGTTTGATTTGGAGGTAGGTGAGCAACTCGGTGATAGTGACCACAATTCGGATTGAAAGGGACAGGTGTACACCGCAGGGCAAGTGTTATAGCTGGGGGGAAAGCCTATTATGATACGATTAGGAAAGGTTTTAGGATGCATGGGATGGGGAAAGAAACTGCAGGGGATGGGCACAATTCAAATGTGGAGCTTTTTCAAGGAACAGCTACTGCGTGTCCTTGATAAGGTTATACCTGTCAGGAAAGGAGGAAGTGGTCGAATAAGGGTGCTGTGCTTCACTGAATAAGTTGAATCTCTTGTCAAGAGGAAGAAACAGGCTTCCTTCTCCATGAGGTTATGCTGCAGCTGTACAAATTCTGGTGCAGCCACACTTTGAGCATTGAGTACAGTTCTGGTCGCCGCATTATAGGAAGGATGTGGATGCATTGGAAAAGGTGAAGAGGAGATTTGCTGGGATGTAGCCTGGTATGCAGGGAAGGTCTTACAGGAAAGGCTAATGGACTTGAGGCTGTTTTCATGAAATAGAAGAAGGTTGAGAGACATGCAAGATGATCAGAGAATTAGATATTTTGGAAATTGACAGCCTTTTTCCTCGGATGATGATTGCTAGCGTTAGGGGATGTAGTGTTAAAATGAGGGATGATAGATTTCAGACAGATTTCAGAAATAATTTCTTTACACAGAGAGTAATAAGGGCGTGGAATATGCTGCCTGCCCAACAATAGTAGACTCACCAGCTTTAAGACCATTTAAATG
>NW_025146889.1:0-1316 GCF_004010195.1 Chiloscyllium plagiosum | reverse complement strand
ATTGTTGGACAGTAGTCCCCTCCTCCAATGGTACCCTTCATTGTCCACTAAATTTTATGATCACATGTGGCAGGACCTCAGTGAAAAATCAGAGCAATTGATTGTGAGATAATTGAGCTCTGTCCATCAGTTGCTGCTTATGCTATTTAGCATGCAAGTAATCGTGTTTTGTTGCTGAAGACACAATAGTTTCTCCAGGTTGTCCCCTCAATTCTGGGTCTGCCAAGTGTTACTCCCGCCATGTCCTTCTGCCCTCTTCCATGACTCAGTGTGGACCTGGCTTGATGGTTACTGTAGAGTGGCATGTATGTCAGGCTGTGACGTTGCAGACTATATGAGTTGTACAGAGTATTATTCTGCGGCTGCGATGTCCCACTGCATCTCACGGACATCTCGCCAAATTGTGACGATGGACCTTACTCCACGCGTGGACTGTGCCTTGGCTGTTCTTATCTTTATAAGGGGCGGCACAGTGGCTCAGTAGTTAGCATTGCTGCCTCACAGCGCCAGGGCACTGTGTTCTATTGCTGCCTGGGGAGACTGTGTGGAATTTGCACATCCTAACAGTTGGTGCTGAGTTTTCTCCGAGTGCTCCGGTTTCCTCCCACATTCCAAAAATGTGGAGGTTAGGCGGATTCTTCAGGAATAAATTTAAGTTAGACAAATGTCGGTGGGTTAGTCTTCAGAAGATCTTTGTGGACTTGTTGGGCAGCAGGCGCTGTTCCACACTGTAGGAATTCTTTAAAAATGCACATAGTAAATGGGGAGGTGTATCTGAAACAGGTGGACGGTTGACGAGAAGGTCAATTGTGTGTTTCTCTTTTATTGATTCCCTCCAAACCTGCCGCAGAGCAGTCAAGCAGCAGCAGGATCCCGAATCAATTCTGAGCACTTTATTGACGATATACCAAGGAGCTGCCCACTCCGTCTTGGACAGAATCTAACAGCGGGGGTGGTGTGTTGTCCTGTTCACAGAATCCTGTTTTACAGACAATGTATGACTGTTGCTTAATTAGTCTGTGGGAAATCTATAACAGGTTAGTTCCACATTTTCTACAATTAATGTCACTTTATTTCTTATGTATTTTGAAGTAAACTAAGAATTATTGTTTTCCATTTGAAAACAATTGATGTAAAGAAAAATTAGATTACCAGAGTACACATAATCCAGTGACTGTAGTAAACAGCTAATTCATGTTCAGATTAATGAGCACATTATCCTGCAGTCAGCAATCTGTTGACAATAGACAATAGGTGCAGGAGTAGGCCATTCTGCCCTTCGACCTGCACAACCATTCAATATGATCATGGCTAAT
>NW_025146888.1:0-1316 GCF_004010195.1 Chiloscyllium plagiosum | reverse complement strand
GATACTAACTCGAAAACGCTGTTCCCAGAGTACATTACTGTGATACTAACACCAAAACACTCTTCCAGGAGTGCTTCACTGTGATACGAACTCCAAAACATTCTTCCTGGAGTGCTTCCCTGTGATACTAACTCCAAAACACTTTTCCTGGAGTGCTTCACTGTGATACTAACTCCAAAACATTTTTCCTGGAGTGCTTCACTGTGATACTAATTCCAGAACGCTTTTCCTTGGAGTGCTTCACTGTGATACTAACCCTAAAACACTTTTCCTAGAGTGTTTTACTGTGATACTTACTCCAGAACACTTTTCCTGGAGGGCTTCACTGTGATACTAAGGCTAAAACACTTTTCCTGGAGAGTTTTACTGTGATACTAACTCCTGAACAAATTTCCTGGAGTGATTCACTGTGTTACTAACTCCAAAACACTTTGCCTGGAGTGCTTCACCGTGATACTAACTCCAAAACACTTTTCCTGGAGTGCTTCACAGTGAGAGTAACCATAAAACACTTTTCCTGGAGTGCTTCACTGTGATACTAACTCGAAATGGCTGTTCCCAGAGTGCTTCACTGTGATACTAATTCCAAAACATTCTTCCTGGGGTGCTTCCCTGTAATACTAACTCCAAAACACTCTTCCTGGAATGCTTTACTGTGATACTAACCCTAAAACACTTTTCCTGGAGTGCTTCATTATGATACGAACCTAAAACACTTTTCCTGGAGTGCTTCACTGTGATGCTAACTCCAAAACACTTTTCCTGGAGTGCTTCACTGCGATACTAGCTCCTACACATTTTTCCTGGACAGCATCCCTGTGATACTAATTCCAGTACACTTTTCATGGAGTGCTTCACTATGATACTAACCCTAAAACACTTTTCCTGGAGTGTTTTACTGTGATACTGACTCCAGAACAATTTTCCTGGAGTGCTTCACTTTGATACTAACTCTAAAACGCTTTTCCCAGAGCGCTTCACCGTGATACTAACTGCAAACCACTTTTCCAGGAGTGCTTCACAGTGAGAGTCACCGTAAAACACTTTTCCTGGAGTGCTTCACTGTGATACTAGCTCCAAAACACTTTTCCTGGAGTGCTTTACTGTGATACTAACACCAAAACACTCTTCCTGGAGTGCTTTACTGTGATACTAACACCAAAACACTCTTCCTGGACAGCACCACTGTGATACTAACTCCAAAACACTCTTCCTTGGAGTGCTTCACTGTGATACGAACCCTAAAACACTTTTCCTGGAGTGTTTTACTGTGATACTAACTGCAGAACACTTTTCCTGGCGTGCTTCACTGTGAT
>NW_025146887.1:0-1316 GCF_004010195.1 Chiloscyllium plagiosum | reverse complement strand
GCTCCCTCAATACCGCAGATACCTCTCCCTCAATACCTCAGAAAGTGCTCCCTCAGTACCTCAGATAGTGCTCCCTCAGTACCTTCGATAGTACTCCATGAATACTTCAAAAAGTGGTCACTCAGTACCGGAGATAGTTCTCCCTCACTACCTCAGGTAGTGCTCCCTCAATACCTCAGATAGTGCTTCCTCAGTATCTCAGAAGGTGCTCCCTCAATATCTCAGATAGTGCTTCCTCAGTACCTCAGAGAGTGCTCCCTCAGTACCTCAGAAAGTGCTTCCTCAATACCTCAGAAAGTGCTCCATCAATACCTCAGAAATTGCTTCCTCAACACCTCAAAACGTGCACCCTCAGTACCTTAGATAGTGCTCCCTGAATACCTCAGAAAGTGCTCCATCAATACCTCAGATAGTTCTCCCTCAGTACCACAGAGAGTGCTTCCTCAATAGCTCAGAACTTGCTCCCTCAATACCTCAGATAGTGCTCCCTCAATACCTCAGAAAGTGCTCCCTCAGTACCTCACAAAGTGCTTCCTCAATACCTCAGAAAGTGCGCCATCATACCACAGATAGTTCTTCCTCAGTACCTCAGATAGTGCTTCCTCAGTACGTCAGAAAGTGCTCCCTCAATACCTCAGAAAGTGCTCCCTCAGGAACTCAGGTAGTTCTCCCTCAGTACCTCAGAAAGTGCTTCCTCAATACCTCAGAAAGTGCTCCATCAATACTTCAGAAACTGGTCCCACAGTTCATCAGATAGTTCTCCCTCAGTACCTCAGATATTTCTCCATCAGTACCTCAGAAAGTGCTCACTTACTACCTCAGATAGTGCTCCCTCAGTACCTCAGATAATCCTCCCTCAATACCTCAGAAAGTGTTCCCTCAATACCTCAAAACGTGCTCCCTCAGTACCTCATATAGTGCTCCCTCAGTACCTCAGATAGTTCTCCCTCAGTACCTCGGAAAGTGCTCCCTCAGTACCTCAGATCGTGCTTCCTCAATACCTCCGAAGGTGCTCCCTCAATACCTCAGATAGTGCTTCCTCAGTACCTCAGAAAGTGCTCCCTCAATACCTCAGGTAATTCTCCCTCAATACCTCGCAAGTGCTCCGTCAGTACCACAGAGAGTGTTCCATCAGTACCTCAGAGAGTGCTCCCTCAATACCTCAGAAAATGCTCCCTCAGTACCTCAGATAGTCCTCCCTCAATACCTCAGAAAGTGCTCCCTCAATATCTCAAAAAGTGCTTCGTCAATACTCCAGAAAGTGGTCCCTCAGTACCTCAGAGAGTTTTTTAGATTAGATTAGATTACATTACAGT
>NW_025146886.1:0-1316 GCF_004010195.1 Chiloscyllium plagiosum | reverse complement strand
CACTGCCTGCAGTGTTCAGAGCCGCAAAAACCCATATAACCTGAATAAATATTCAGATGTGATCTTGTGAGACCAAGACATATAAGGCTGTGGGAAAAGCATTGGGAACTCCGATTCAGTTCATTCGGCAGTTGTTTTTGTCAAGTGTGGCCACAATTGGCTGAAGGGCCTCCTTTGACACTCCTGTCCTCGGTAGTATCGTGGTTAGTTCCCCGTCTGTCACAGGGCTCAATTCCCCGCTGGGAACAGTGTAAATGTTTTAAAACTGTCACTCCATTCCCAAGTTCGGGCATTGATACCTGTCCTTCCATTTTCGATGGTGCATGCCACAGGAATGACAGTGCTGCCTGAATCAGTGTGGGGAAGGGCTGCAGCTCTCAGGGAAGCAGAGAGTCAGTGAAAGTACAAACACGTGACTTCAGCAAACTGTACATTGTATTTGTGTTGGAATGAAAAGCATTTGACAGACTTGTACTGGTTTGACGTGTTTACTGGAAGGAGGATGGTGCGGAAGAAACAGCGTACAAACCTTCAAATATGATTGCAGAAACATTTCCCTCAGCATGAATGAAATTGTAATGGACAGAGTAGTGTTTCGATACATTGAATTTGGGTTGATTTGCTTTGACGAGGCTGAGTTACCAGGGTATAAAGCCATTAAAAAATGATACAGCAATTGCTCACTATGATGGAACATTGTGTCAGTAATTCGCACTGCTGTTCGCTCGGAGGATTAGGTTTATTGGCAAAGTTAAATTGTCCTCTCGTGTCTAGGGAGTGAATTCACTAAGTTAGGTGAATTAGCCATGGGTAACGCGGGGACAAGGTCAGAAGTCACAGGATGACAGGTTATAGTCTTACCGGTTAATTTGAAATCATAAGGGGGAGGGATCACTCTTCCTCAGGTGAAGTACACGGGAATAGGGAGGGGAGCTTGCTCTGGGTGAGATGACCTTCAGAGAGTCGACACCGGCTCGATTGACTGTCATGCTTTTTCTACACTGTAGGATTCTGTGATTCTATCGGAGAGGATAATAATGATTACTGGGGTGTAAAGCCATTACAAACGATGCTGGCGAGGTGTACTGAGGACGAGATTTTATTCACTTGTCTTCTTGGAAAATTGAGAACAGTTATCCATGAACCAAGGAAGACTTCGTGGGGGGTTCCGGTTATAAAATGTTTGGGCAGAGTAAATGGGTAGAAAATTTCCTCTTTCAAGTAATTAAACATTGAGATGTCAGGCATTCAATACCTTTGAATAATACCTTTGAATGGCAAAAAAATGATGAGAACTGAATCGCTGTCACTCAGAG
>NW_025146885.1:0-1316 GCF_004010195.1 Chiloscyllium plagiosum | reverse complement strand
AGGATCTGATTGAGACCTACAAGATTATTAAAGATTTGGACACTCTGGAGGCAGGAAGCATGTTTCCACGGATGGGTGAGTCCAGAACCAGAGGACACAGTTTAAAAATAAGGGAGAGGCCATTTAGAACAGAGTTGAGGAGAAACGTCTTCACCCAGAGAGTAGTGGACACATGGAGAGCACTGCCTCAGAAGGTAGTGGAGGCCAAGTCTCTGGATACTTACAAGAAAGAGATGGATAGAGCTGTTAAAGATAATGGAATCAAGTGTTACGGAGATAAGGCAGAAACAGGATACTGATTGTGGACGATCAGCCATGATCATAATGAATGGTGGTGCTGACTCAAAGGGCAGCATGGCCGATTCCTGCACCGATTGTCTATTGTACCTTGTCAGTCCTACCTCATTCTGTGCCTTGCACTTGCCTGTCTAACTTCTCAACTGTACCCGCCTCAGACTTACCTCCTTTCTCACTATCTCTTTGGGTTTACCCCCACGCCCTCACTGGTTTAATGCCTCCTGAGTAGCACTAGCAAATCTCCCTGCTTGGATATTAGACACCTTCCAATTCAGGTGTAATCCATCCTTCTTCTGCATGTCAATTCTACCCCAGCAGAGATTCCAATGATCCAAAAATGGGAATCCTTCTCCCCTGTATCAGATCCTTGGCCACGCATTCATCTGCTCTACCCTGCTATTCCTACTCTCACTTGCATGTGGCACCGGGAGTAATCCAGATATTACTACCCACAAGGACCTGCTTATTATCCTCCAGGCTAATTTGCAATATTCTCTCATCAGGACTTCATCGTTTTCTCTTATGTCATTGGTACCAATGTACAGCGACCTCCCACTGATCATTCTCCCCTTTCAGAATATTCTGCACCTTGGAAGCCATACTTCACCCAGGCAGTAGGGAGGCACCACCCCACTGTTAGCGACAGAAACTGCAGTCTGTGCTGCAGACTAGAGAGCCCCCTATCACCATCGATCGCGTGGAACCTGATATACCTCAGATTACACTAGATACTTGGCTGTCAGTGCGATATTCCCCGGACAGTGTGATCCCCGACACTTTCCAAAACAGTATACTTGTTTGAGATGGAAATAACCACAGGAGACTCCTGCACTACTTGCCCTCCGCTCCTCCCTTTCCGAGAGGAAACCCATCTACCTGACTGGATCGGCAGTTTTCCTAACTTTCTGAAACTGCTACCTATCACACCGCCGACTCCTGTAAATTCTTCATTACCTTTAATCATCGCTCCATCTGATCCATGAAGTCCTACAGGATTTGCATCCTCACTTCCTGCAGAC
>NW_025146884.1:0-1316 GCF_004010195.1 Chiloscyllium plagiosum | reverse complement strand
CTCTCTTCCTCACATTGCCCGCTGCCACTCTCTTTCTCCCTCACACTGCCCGCTGTCAGTCTCTCTTTCCCTCACACTGCTCGCTCCCACTCTCTCTCTCCCTCACACTTCCAGCTCCCACTCTCTCTCTCTCCCTCACACTGGCCGCTCCCACTCTCTCTCTACCTCTCACTGCCTGCTCCCACTCTCTCTCACCCCCTCACACTGAGTGGGAACAGAGTGAAAGGCACTGAGAGCAAAACATTAATTGAATAATATTTAACAAACCTCTTTAGCACACAAGAGCCCAGTGAGAGGAAGAGCAAATCAGGAATTGATGTTCTGAAATGAAGCTGGTCTTCTGGATAAACTGAGAGAGAGGGCCTCTTTATGAGCTGCTACATTAATACATTTATATTTTGCATAAATATGGAACAAGGCAATGACAACAAGTCTAAAATATGATGTCTGGTGTGAATAAATCTTATTATCTCAGAGATTATCTGGCGAAGTTGGACTGGATGCAGATATTTGACAAATCAGTGGGACAATTTCAAAAGTGAGATTCTAGACACATCGTGTAAACATGATCCAACAACAGAAATAATTATCCTTCCAGACCTAGGGTCCCATTGGTGTCCCCAAGCAGACAGGGTGACAGGAAACAGTAAAAGAAAGATACTGATCCTGACAAAAGAATTCAAAAACTGTGGGAAGCTTAGCTTAGAATCTAAATGGGTGAACTGTAAACTAAAACAAACTTGGAAAGGGCAAGGAAGCACAGGGCAATGTTAGTGGGTAAGATCAACAAGAAAACCATGTTTATCAGGAGATTAAGAGCAATAACTATGAAAATCATAGAGTTGTCAAGTGCAAGATGATTAATGTTGCCACTGCACATTCACACACTAATGCACACACACAAATGATAATCCAATGCATTGCTTAGTATTTTATTACTTTAATCACAGTGAATCATGTTACTATGTTTGTGATCTATTCCATGTTAATGAACATAAACCTGTTGTGGCGAAGACCTGTGGGAAAGATTTGTCTGAGGCATCATCTCATGAATTGGTTTTGAAGTAGAAATGTTCTGCATCAAAGATAGTCAAGACATAACCACTGTATTGGAGAACGGTGTCCCATTGTTACAATGACAATGAAGATACGGCATTTGGAAATAAAACCCCAGATAGCTGCACATATTTCTTCAACCGTAATCTTGACGAGAGGAGCAGAGAGATGACATCTGGGGATGGGCTTGAAACAGGACAGTGATGTCATTGAAACCAATTAAATTAGCCAATACCAGGACATCCCGAGCATGACAGTCA
>NW_025146883.1:0-1316 GCF_004010195.1 Chiloscyllium plagiosum | reverse complement strand
GACCAGTCAGTGAGCTGGAGGTGTTATTGTTCAACCGGTAAAACCAGAGAGCAGATCAACAGCAGATTAAGACAAGTTCAATTGTCATAGCGCCATACCTGGGATGCCAGTAACAGCAAGGATGGTGTAGAACACCTTCTGCACATGATCAACTGGTCGATGCATTTTTCTGTGTGAGGTGATCTGCCCCTTCAGGAAGATGGCAAGTTCCTTGTTTGAGACTCTGAGCTGATGCATTCCCAGAGACGCTGCCTTATACTATGTGGAAGCTCCTTGGGGAGATTGAGGTGACAGCATTGCTCGGCTTTGTTGCTGTTTTTCACATTTCTGGGAATGAACAAACCCATTACAATAACAAGTGTAATCCTGATTACAGAGGGGGGGGTTACATGATAATGAAATAACACAAGCAGAAGCTGGAATCTGCCAGCCATAATGCTGTCCACTCAAACACCATGAGCCCTATCCCGAGGTCACACGATATTTCATGATGTGAAGGTGCTGGTGTTTGACTGAGGTGGACACGTTCAACCTGTTGGACTAGAACCTGGTGTTGTGTGATTTTTGACAAATTATTTCAACTGATGCTGCATCGAGACAGTTCATTCCAAGTGTGAACATATGTCCCTGAGCTGTCCTTCTGTACTCTCGGGTAGGAGCTGCACACTTTAAACAAGAACATTTCACTCACTGATTGAAATGTGATTCTTCTCACACACTGAATGTATACATCACTGCGAGGTCAGCATTTATTCCCCATTCCCAATTTTCCGGCATCTGGAGTCACATGAAGGTCGGAGTAAGGACAACATACTGCCTTTCCTGAGGGAAGGGGTCTCAGTGAACATGATGGACCTCCAACAATGGGGACCTCCATCACTGACCTCCCCCTTACTGTTACTCTCCATCAGATACATCACAGACCTCCCCCTTACTATTACTCTCCGTCAGTTACATCACTGACCTTCCACTTACTGTTACTGTCTATCAGATACGTCACTGACCTCCACCTTACAGTCACTGTCCATCCAGATACATCACTGACCTCCACCTTACTGTCATTGTCCATCCAGATACATCACTGATCTCCCCTGACTGTCACTGTCCATCCAGATACACCACTGACCTTCCCCTTACTGTCGCTGTCCATCCAGATACATCACTTACCTCCCTCTTACTGTCACTGTCCATCAGATACATCCCTGACCTCCCTCTTAATGTCACTGTACATCAGATACATCACTGACCTCCCCCTTACTGTCACAGTGCATCCAGTTACATCACTGACCTTCCTCGTACAGTTACTGTCCATCAGA
>NW_025146882.1:0-1316 GCF_004010195.1 Chiloscyllium plagiosum | reverse complement strand
ATCACCCTGACTCCATCACGCTTACTGCGTCATTGTCACCCTGACCCGCGCACAGTTACTGCATCAATATCACCATGAACCCTCACACTTAGTGCATCGCTATCACCCTGGACCCATCACACTGACTGCATCACTATTACCCTGATCCCCTCACACTTAATGCATCACTATCACCCTGACACCATCACACTTACTGCGTCACTAACACACTGACCCCATCAAAATTACTGGGTCACTGTCTCCCTTACCCCCCTCACACATACTGAGTCACTATCACTCAGATCCCATCACACTTACTGCCTCACTATCATCCTGAACCACTCACTCTTACTGCATCACTATCACCCTGACCCCATCACACCTACTGCGTCACTATCACCCTGATCCCCTCTCACTTACTGCATCGATATCACCCTGATCCCTCACAATTAGTGTGTTGCTATCACCCTGAACCCATCACACTTACTGAATCACTATCATCCTGATCCCCTCACACTTACTGCGTCACGATCACCCTGATCCCATCACACTTACTGCATCACTATCACCCTGACACCATCACACTTACTGCGTCACTAACACACTGACCCCATCAAAATTACTGGGTCACTGTCTCCCTTACCCCCCTCACACGTACTGAGACACTATCACACTGATCGTTTCACACTTACTGCGTCACTATCACCCTGATCCTCTCTCACTTACTGCGTCACTATCTCCTTGACCCCATCACATTTACTGCATCAATGTCACCATGACCCGCTCACACTTACTGCATCGATATCACACTGAATCCTCACAATTAGTGTGTCACTATCACCCTGAACCCATCACACTTACTGCGTCACTATCACTCTGACCCCCTCACACTTAATGCATCACTATCACCCTGACCCCATCACATTTACTGCGTCACTAACACAATGACCCCATCAAAATTACTGGGTCACTGTCTCCCTTACCCCCCTCACACGTACTGAGACACTATCCCCCAACAAAATTACTGGGTCACTGTCTCCCTTACCCCCCTCACACGTACTGAGTCACAATCACACTGATCCCATCACACGTACTGAGTCACTATCACCCTGATCCTCTCACACTTACTGCGTCACTATCACTCTGATCCCCTCACATTTACTGCGTCACTATATCCCTGACTCCCTCACGCTGACTGCGGCACAATCTCCCTGACACCTGCACACTTACTGCGTCACGAACATCCTGACCCCAGCACAATTACTGCGTCACTGTCTCCCTGACCCCCTCACACTTCCTGCATCACTATTACCCTGACCCCCCTCACACTTACTGCG
>NW_025146881.1:0-1316 GCF_004010195.1 Chiloscyllium plagiosum | reverse complement strand
ATCCCAGCCAGACTAGATAAGTATGGCAGTTTTATTCGCTAACAGGCATTAGTGAATCAGATCGACAACAACTGATTCAACATCATCATTATACTCTTCAGCTGTAGGTATTTATTGAAATAAAATTCCAGCATCTGGCATGCCAGGAAATGAACCCGTGTCTACAGAATTATATCTGGACATTAGTATAAACAATGCAGTAATAATATCACGACGGCATTATTAAGCCTCAGCAGTTACAGGAGCCGTCAGATGCGACTCTTTTAATTTGGTATGATGTTCAGCATGAGCTGGTAGGAGTGAAAGGCCTGTTTCCATGCTGCGTGAGTCTATGACTATGAGTCTATGGAAATGGCAGCTGGTTGTGAGAAACAGCAGCATTGACAGTTCAATTGATCTCCTTCTCGGATATGTAATCTTGCTGGTTACTCCGGAGGTTCATTTGCTCACTGAGCCCTTTCCACACACGGGACTGTTCAGTCTGTCCCCAATTTGACTGAATAAATGAGTTTCCACTTCAGCAGTCAATTAAATCTCGCATTTCCCTGGTTTCTCTGTGATATCGGTGTCCTTGTATCTACCCAAGGGGGAACGATTGGTTCAAATCATGTCCACGCAGACACAAGTCCCGTTGTCCATGTTGTGAATGTGTTTTTATTCTTCCTGATATACCCACAGGGTGTGGATGTCACTGATCAGGACAACATTTGTTGTTCTCCATAATTCGCTGCTGTCTTGCTGCATGAGAGACATGGATTTTATCCCAGTCTCGTGTGACTGTGTGCAAATTCTCTCTTTGCTTGTGTGAGTTTCCTCCCACAGTCTGAAGGTGTGCAGGTTACTGGGATTAGCCATGAGAAATGAAGGGAGAAAGGAATAGGTATGCAGTGTGGTTCTGATAGGATGTGCTTCGGAGGGATGGTGTTGACTGCAAGGGCCGAATGGCCTGCTTCGCCACACGATCAACATTCTCGGATTAAGAGTCAGCTATGTTGTTCTGGACCTGGAACCACAAGTTGGCAGGATAGAGGAAAGACACTAGCATCCCCTGCTTAAGGAACATGCATGAATGCGATTGCATGAAATTAAAGGCATATTCTATGTTCCTGAGGTCAGGCTTTAATTCCAGGTTGTATTCATCGAACTTTAGCATTACCAGTTCCGTGTCTGAGTCCCCAAGGATGACTAATTTATTATATAACCACAACACCACCTTCTCCAGGTTGCAATATTTACTGGGAACAAAAAACTGATTCTTAGCTGATGCGAGCAAAAGCAGCTGTTACTGCCAATGTCAAAAACACTGATCCAAACAG
>NW_025146880.1:0-1316 GCF_004010195.1 Chiloscyllium plagiosum | reverse complement strand
TTGGAAGCTGTCTGTCGTTATTCAACGTGCGAGTGTTGGCACCAGAGGTCCTGAATCATGTTTTGGAGCAGTTCGCACGTTAGTGGCTCATTCAATCAGCAACAGCGACGAAAGAAATTACACTCTCAGAGGAACCTTTGGACTTGTGCTTTCATAGCGTCGCTTGTATTAAGGTGCGCCACGTGATCTAAGCCACGTCGGAACTGAAACGGAGGAATCGACAGAGAGGCTACAGAATGACATCGCATCCATTTGCTTTTTTTAAATCACTGACGAGCAGGAAAATGTAAACGGGGAGGGCGAGTGGGGAAGTGAGGCAGTTGCAGCTCTGGTGAAATTCCTTCTTTGTGATTCACTCAGCAACCAGAGACGTGAAGGTGACTCAGGGGTGAGAAATCTTCACATCGACAACAAAAAGCACTCAAGGGCAGTTAGCACCTCTTCCGGAGTGGGGGTGGGGTGAGGTCTTTTGACTTCTTTTGAAGTCTTTTGAAGTCTTTTGACTTCTGTTACTATGTTCAGTAACTGCCTTTTAGATTGAAGTGAACACAAACAGCATTTCTAATAAGCACCATGGAATTTAGCAAAATTTATCAAGTCGCTTCTCCTCGAATCCCACACAGGTTTCTAACTCAGTTGGTATCCATGTGGCTCATGTCCAGGAATGAACATCTCTGCAGCAAATTGCACGGTTAAGATAAAAGGCAAGGAAAGTGCCATCTCGAACTGGCTCCGAGGTCAGAGCATCCTCACAATGTGATCTGTCGTTCTCGGAATGTCATGCTACCTCTGGTTTTCGGGTGGAGAACATTCTTTGGGACTCTTATTCTGCAAAACAGACACAGTGACTTTAACTATGCTGCACGGTATGATGTGGAACACGGCCTGTTCAGCTTTGTGCATTTTCCCTGTAGTCCGGTGTGTTTTGTGTTCCGTGTAAACGTGAAAGGTGTCCTTTCACCTTTGGGTGAAATTATTTAGCAATGGGTGAAATTATTTAGCAAAGCAAGAACCGAAATTGCAGTAATGTCAAGCAGTTCATGGTAATTTGACCAAATCATAACCGATCATATGTTCTCACGCACTCACAGATAGATTTGTAGCTGAAAAGAGTCTGAGAAGATAGACTCAGGTTACCATTGATTTTTGTCTGCATCGATGGGCTATCATTATCTGCTGCGAAATTGATATTGTAGCTCATGTCCTCGGACTGTCTCACATTTAGAATTCATGCTTCTCTGTGTCTGAAAATGCATTTGGTTTTCCAGTTTTGTTTGTGTGCCGTGTTAAATGCTTTCTGTTTTATGATTCGCTCA